>NC_057807.1:14656931-14817086 GCF_018294505.1 Triticum aestivum
GCCGGCGCCGGCGTCGGGGTCGGGGTCAGGGGCGAGGGCAGGCGCGTGGCGAGGGCAGGGGCGCGACGAGGGCAGGGCTCCGACGGTGCGATGGGGTAAGAGAGAGTGTGGGGATTTGGGGGAAAAGAGGCGGAATGGAGAGAGGGGTGGGGATTTTGGGGGTTAAGTGGGCATAGCAGTAGCGCATTTTAACAAAACGCGCTATAGCTACTCCAGCTAGCTAAAGCGTTTTTGTGTAGAAACCGCTAATGCTATCTTGACTAGTTGTAGCTCTTTTCTCAAAAAAGCGCTGCTACTATATGCTACTTCTTGAGCATGCGTTGGTTTTTCCTTTGAAGAAGAAAGGGTGACGCAGCAAAGTAGCGTAAGTATTTCCCTCAGTTTTGAGAACCAAGGTATAAATCCAGTAGGGCACTCCTCACAAGTCCCACGCGCCTACACAAACAAACAAGAACCTCACAACAACGCGATAAAGGGGTTGTCAATCCCTTCACGGCCACTTGCAAAAGTGAGATCTGATAGAGATAATATGATAAGATAAATATTTTTGGTATTTTTATGATATAGATTGAAAAGTAAAGATTGCAAAATAAAGTAGATCGGAAACTTATATGATAGAGAATACACCCGGGGGCCATAGGTTTCACTAGTGGCTTCTCTCAAGATAGCATCATTATTACAGTGGGTGAACAAATTATTGTCGAGCAAATGATAGAAAAGTGAATAATTATGAGAATATCTAGGCATGATCATGTATATAGGCATCACGTCCGCAACAAGTAGATCGACTCCTTCTTGTATCTACTACTATTACTCCACATATCGACCGACTCCTGCATGCATCTAGAGTATTAAGTTCATAAGAACAGAGTAACACATTAAGCACGATGACATGATGTAGAGGGATAAACTTAAGCAATATGATATAAACCCCATCTTTTTATCCTCGATGGCAACAATGCAATACGTGCCTTGCTGCCCCTGCTGTCACCGGGAAAGGACACCGCAAGATTGAACCCAAAGCTAAGCACTTATCCCATTGCAAGAAAGATCAATCTAGTAGGCCAAACCAAACTGGTAATTCGAAGAGACTTGCAAAGATAACCGATCATACATAAAATAATTCAGAGGAGATTCAAATATTTCTCATAGATAAACTTGATCATAAACCCACAATTCATCAGATCTCGACAAACACACCGCAAAAATAGTTACATCGAATAGATCTCCAAGAAGATCAAGGAGAACTTTGTATTGAGATTCAAACAGAGAGAAGAAGCCATCTAGCTAATAACTATGGACCCGAAGGTCTGTGGTAAACTACTCACAACTCATCAGAGAGGCCTTGGTGGTGATGCAGAGGCCCTCCATGATCGATTCCCCCTCCAGCGGAGCACCGGCGAAGGCTCCAAGATGGGATCTCGCAGATACAGAAGGTTGCAGTGGTGGAAATAGTTTTTCGTGGTGCTCTTGGATGTTCTTGTTGGAAATATGCCCTAGAGGCAATAATAAATTAGTTATTATTATATTTCCTTGTTCATGATAATCGTTTATTATCCATGCTATAATTGTATTCATAGGAAACACAGATACTTGTGTGGATACATAGACAACACAATGTCCCTATTAAGCCTCTAGTTGACTAGCTCGTTGATCAATAGATGGTTACGGTTTCCTGACCATGGACATTAAGATGTCGTTGATAACGGGATCACGTCATTAGGAGAATGATGTGATGGACAAGACCCAATCCTAAGCCTAGCACAAAGATCGTAGTTCGTATGCTAAAGCTTTTCTAATGTCAAGTATCATTTCCTTAGACCATGAGATTGTGCAACTCCCGGATACCGTAGGAATGCTTTGGGTGTACCAAACGTCACAACGTAACTGGGTGACTATAAAGGTGCACTACGGGTATCTCCGAAAGTGTCTGTTGGGTTGGCACGAATCGAGACTGGGATTTGTCACTCCGTGTGACGGAGAGGTATCTCTGGGCCCACTCGGTAGGACATCATCATAATGTGCACAATGTGACCAAGGGGTTGATCACAGGATGATGTGTTACGGAACGAGTAAAGAGACTTGCCGGTAACGAGATTGAACAAGGTATCGGCATACCAACGATCGAATCTCGGGCAAGTACAATACCGCTAGACAAAGGGAATTGTATACGGGATTGATTGAGTCCTTGACATCGTGGTTCATCCGATGAGATCATCGTGGAACATGTGGGAGCCAACATGGGTATCCAGATCCCGCTGTTGGTTATTGGCCGGAGAGTTGTCTCGGTCATGTCTGCATGGTTCCCGAACCCGTAGGGCCTACACACTTAAGGTTCGATGACGCTAGGGTTAGAAAGGAAGTTTGTATGTGGTTACCGAATGTTTTTCGGAGTCCTGGATGAGATCCCGGACATCACGAGGAGTTCCGGAATGGTCCGGAGGTAAAGATTTATATATGGGAAGTCTTATTTTGGTCGCCAGAAAAGTTTCGCACTTTATCGGTATTGTACCGGGAGTGCCGAAAGGGGTCCGGGGGTCCACCGGGGGGGTCCACCTGCCCTGGGGGGCCACATGGGCTGTAGGGGGTGCGCCTTGGCCTATATGGGCCAAGGGCACCAGCCCCAAGAGGCCCATGCGCCAAGATATAAGAAAAAAAGAGAGAGTCCTCAAGGGGGAAGGCACCTCCGGGGTGCCTTGGGGAGGATGGACTCCTCCCCCCCCTTGGCCGCACCCCTTCCTTCGAGGAAGGGGCAAGGCTGCGCCTCCCCCCTCTCCCTTGCCCCTATATAAAGGGAAGGGAGGGAGGGGTGGCCGCACCTGAAGCCCTGGCGCCTCCCTCCCTCCCGTGACACCTCCTCCTCTCCCGCAGGTGCTTGGCGAAGCCCTGCAGGATTGCCACGCTCCTCCACCACCACCACGCCGTTGTGCTGCTGCTGGATGGAGTCTTCCTCAACCTCTCCCTCTCTCCTTGCTGGATCAAGGCATGGGAGACGTCACCGGGCTGTACGTGTGTTGAACGCGGAGGTGCCGTCCGTTCGGCACTAGGATCTCCGGTGATTTGGATCACGACGAGTACGACTCCGTCAACCCCGTTCTCTTGAACGCTTCCGCTTAGCGATTTACAAGGGTATGTAGATGCACTCTCCTTCCCCTCGTTGCTGGTTTCTCCATAGATAGATCTTGGTGACACGTAGGAAATTTTTTGAATTTCTGCTACGTTCCCCAACAGTGGCATCATGAGCTAGGTCTATTGCGTAGATTCTTTGCACGAGTAGAACACAAAGTAGTTGTGGGCGTTGATTTTGTTCAATATGCTTACCGTTACTAGTCCAATCTTGTTTCGACGGTATTGTGGGATGAAGCGGCCCGGACCGACCTTACACGTACTCTTACGTGAGACAGGTTCCACCGACTGACATGCACTTGGTGCATACGGTGGCTAGCGGGTGCCAGTCTCTCCCACTTTAGTCGGAACAGATTCGATGAAAAGGGTCCTTATGAAGGGTAAATAGCAATTGACATATCACATTGTGGTTTTGCGTAGGTAAGAAACGTTCTTGCTAGAAACCCATAGCAGCCACGTAAAACATGCAAACAACAATTAGAGGACGTCTAACTTGTTTTTGCAGGGTATGTTATGTGATGTGATATGGCCAAGAAGAATGTGATGAATGATATGTGATGTATGAGATTGATCATGTTCTTGTAATCGGAATCATGACTTGCATGTCGATGAGTATGACAACCGGCAGGAGCCATAGGAGTTGTCTTAATTTATTGTATGACCTGCATGTCATTGAATTACTTTACTTTATTGCTAACCGGTAGCCATAGTAGTAGAAGTAATAGTTGGCGAGACAACTTCATGAAGACACGATGATGGAGATCATGATGATGGAGATCATGGTGTCATGCCGGTGACGATGATGATCATGGAGCCCCGAAGATGGAGATCAAAAGGAGCAAAATGATATTGGCCATATCATGTCACTATTTGATTGCATGTGATGTTTATCATGTTTATGCATCTTATTTGCTTAGAACGACGGTAGTAAATAAGATGATCCCTCATTAAAATTTCAATAAAGTGTTCCCCCTAACTGTGCACCGTTGCGAAAGTTCGTCGTTTCTAAGCACCACGTGATGATCGGGTGTGATGGATCCTTACGTTCACATACAACGGGTGTAAGACAGATTTACACACGCGAAACACTTAGGTTGACTTGACGAGCCTAGCATGTACAGACATGGCCTCGGAACACAAGAGACCGAAAGGTCGAGCATGAGTCGTATAGTAGATACGATCAACATGAAGATGTTCACCGATGATGACTAGTCTGTCTCACGTGATGATCGGACACGGCCTAGTTGACTCGGATCATGTAATCACTTAGATGACTAGAGGGATGTCTATCTGAGTGGGAGTTCATAAGATGAACTTAATTATCCTGAACATAGTCAAAAGATCTTTGCAAATTATGTCGTAGGCTCGCGCTTTAGTTCCACTGTTTAGATATGTTCCTAGAGAAAATATAGTTGAAAGTTGATAGTAGCGATTATGCGATCAGTAGAAAGCTTATGTCCTTAATGCACCGCTCAGTGTGCTGAACCCCAAACCTCGTCTATGGATGTTGCGAACATCGGACATACACGTTTTGATAACTACGTGATAGCTCAGTTAAACGGTTTAGAGTTGAGGCACCAAAGACGTTTTCGAAACGTCGCGGAACATATGAGATGTTTCGAGGGCTGAAATTGGGATTTCAAGCTCGTGCCCACGTCAAGAGGTATAAGACCTCCGACGATTTTCTTAGCCGGTATACTAAGGGAGAAAAGCTCAATCGTTGAGCTTGTGCTCAGATTGTCTGAGTGCAACAATCACTTGAATCGAGTGGGAGTTGATCTTCCAGATGAGATAGTGATGTTTCTCCAAAGTCATTGCCACCAAGCTGCTAGAGCTTCGTGATGAACTATAACATATCAGGGATAGATATGATGATCCTTGAGGTATTCACGATGTTTGACACCGCGAAAGTAGAAATCAAGAAGAAGCATCAATTGTTGATGGTTGGTGAAACCACTAGTTTCAAGAAGGGCAAGGGCAAGAAGGGATACTTCATGAAACGGCAAATCAGCTGCTGCTCCAGTGAAGAAACCCAAGGTTGAACCCAAACCCAAGACTAAGTGCTTCTGTAATAAGGGGAACAGCCATTGGAGCAGAATTACCCTAGATACTTGGTAGATGAGAAGGCTGGCAAGGTCGATGGAAGTATATTGGATATACATTATGTTAATGTGTACTTTACTAGTACTCCTAGTAGCACCAGGGTGTTAAGATACCGGTTCGGTTGCTAAGTGTTAGTAACTCGAAATAAAAGAGCTACGGAATAAACGGAGACTAGCTAAAGGTGAGCTGACGATATGTGTTGGAAGTGTTTCCAAGTTTGATGTGATCAAACATCGCACGCTCCCTCTACCATCAAGATTAGTATTAAACCTAAATAATTGTCATTTGGTGTTTGCGTTGAGCATAGACATGATTGGATAATGTCTGTTGCAATACGGTTATTCATTTAAGGAGAATAATGGTTACTCTATTTATTTGAATAATACCTTCAATGGTCTTGCACCTAAAGGAATGGTTTATTGAATCTCGATCGTAGTGATACACATTTTCATGCCAAAAGATATAAGATAGTAATGATAGTACCACTTACTTGTGGCACTGCCATGTAAGTCATATTGGTATAAAACGCATGAAGAAGCTCCATGTTGATGGATCTTTGGACTCACTCGTTTTTGAAAAGTTTGAGACATGCGAACCACGTCTATTGGTGTATACGCATGAAGAAACTCCATGCAGATGGATCGCTTGGACTCACTTGATTTTGAATCACTTGAGATATGCAAATCATACCACATGGACAAGATGACTGAAAAGCCTCGGTTTCAGTAAGATGGAACTAGATAGCAACTTGTTGGAAGTAATACATTTTGATGTGTGCAGTCCAATAAGTGCTAAGGCACGCAGTGGATATCATTATGTTCTTACTTCGCGGATGATTTGAATAGATACTAAGTATATTTACTTGATGAAACACAAGTCTGAATTATTGAATGGTTCAAGTAATTTCAGAGTGAAGTTGAAGATCATCATGACAAGAGGATAAAATGTCTATGATATGATCATAGAGATGAGTATCTGAGTTACGAGTTTTGGCACACAATTAAGACATTGTGGAAATTGTTTCACCATTAATACCTCCTGGAACACCATAGTGTGATGGTGTGTCCGAACATCATAGTAGCACCCTATTGGATATGGTGCGTACCTTGATGTCTCTTACCACTATCGTTCATGGGTTAGGCATTAGAGACAACCGCACTCACTTTAATAGGGTACCACGTAATTCCGTTGAGACGACACCGTTTGGAGAAACCTAAGTTGTCGTTTCTTAAAGGTTTGGGGCTGCGACGCTTATGTGAAAAAGTTTCAGGTTGATAAGCTCGAACCCAAAGCGGATAAAATGCATCGTCATAGGACACCCAAAACAGTTGGGTATACCTCCTAATTCATATCCGAAAGCAATAGGGATTGTTTCTTGAATCGGGTCCTTTCTCGAGGAAAGGTTTGTCTCGAGAATTGAGTGGGAGGATAGTGGAGACTTGATGAGGTTATTGAACCATCACTGCAACCAGTGTGTAGCAGGGCACAGGAAGTTGTTCCCGTGGCACCTACACCAATTGAAGTGGAAGCTTATGATAGTGATCATAAAACTTCGGATCAAGTCACTACCGTACCTCGTAGGGTGACAAGGATGTGTACTGCTTCAGAGTGTTACAGTAATCCTGTCTTGAAGGTCATGTTGCTAAACAACAATGAACCTACGAGCTATGGAGAAGCGATGGTGGGCCCAAATTCCGACAAATGGTTAGAAGCCATGAAATCCGAGATAGGATCCATGTATCATAACAAAGCATGGACTTTGGTGGACTTGCCCGATGATCGGCAAGCCATTGAAATAAATGGATCTTTAAGAAGAAGACGGACGTGGACGGTAATGTCACCATCTATGAAGCTCGACTTGTGGCAAAGATTTTTTAACAAGTTCAAGGAGTTGACTACGATGAGATTTTCTCATCCGTAGCGATGCTTACGTCCGTCGGAATCATGTTAGCATTAGCTGCATTTATGAAATCTGGCAGATGGATGTCAAAACGAGTTTCCTTACCAGTCGTTGTAAGGAAAGGTTGTATGTGATACAATCAGAAAGGTTTCGTCGATCCTAAGGATGCTAAAAGGTATGATGGCTCCAGCAATCCTTCTAAGGACTGGAGTAAGCATCTCGGATTTGGAATGTACGCTTTGATAAGATGATCAAAGATTTTGGGTTTATACAAAGTTTATGAGAAACTTGTATTTCCAAAGAAGTGAGTGGGAGCACTATAGAATTTCTGATGAGTATATGTTGTTGACATATTGTTGATCAGAAATGATGTAGAATTTCTGGAAAGCATATAGGGTTATTTGAAAGGTGTTTTTCAATAGAAAACCTGGATTAAGCTACTTGAACATTGAGCATCAAGATCTATGAGGATAGATCAAAAACGCTCAATAGTACTTTCAAATGAGCACATACCTTGACATGATCTTGAAGGTGTTCAAGATGGATCAGTCAAAGAAGGAGTTCTTGCCTGAGTAGTAAGGTACGAAGTTAAGAGTTAAAGCTCGACCACGGCAGAAGAGAGAGAAAGGACGAAGGTTGTCCCCTATGCTTCAGACGAAGGCTCTATAGTATGCTATGCTGTGTACCGCACCGGAAGTGTGCCTTGCCATGAGTCAGTCAAGGGGTACAAGAATGATCTAGGAATGGATCGTTGGACAGCGGTCAAAATTGTCCTTGGAGTAAATAAGGACATGTTTCTCGATTATGGAGGTGATAAAGAGTTCGGCATAAAGGTTTACGTCGATGCAAGCTTTAACACCTATCCGAATAACTCTGAGTAGCAAACCGGATACGTATAGTGGAGCAACCATTTGGAATAGCTTCAAGTGGAGCGTGGAAGCAGCATTTACAATATGACATAGATATTTGCGAAGTACATACGGATCTAAATTTTGCAGACCCGTTGACTAAAACCTCTCTCAAGCAAAACATGATCAAACCCCAGAACTCATTGAGTCTAGATCACATGATGATGTGAACTAGTTTAATGACACTAGTAAACTCTTTGGATGTTGGTCACATGGCGATGTGACATGTGAGTGTTAATCACATGGCCATGTGAACTAGATTATTGACTCTAGTGCAAGTGGGAGACTGTTGGAAATATGCCCTAGAGGCAATAATAAATTAGTTCTTATTATATTTCCTTGTTCATGATAATCGTTTATTATCCATGCTATAATTGTATTGATAGGAAACACAGATACATGTGTGGATACATAGACAACACAATGTCCCTAGTAAGCCTCTAGTTGACTAGCTCGTTGATCAATAGATGGTTACAATTTCCTGACCATGGACATTAAGATGCCATTGATAACGGGATCACGTCATTAGGAGAATGATGCGATGGACAAGACCCAATCCTAAGCCTAGCACAAAGATCGTAGTTCGTATGCTAAAGCTTTTCTAATGTCAAGTATCATTTCCTTAGACCATGAGATTGTGCAACTCCCGGATACCGTAGGAATGCTTTGGGTGTACCAAACGTCACAACATAACTGGGTGACTATAAAGGTGCACTACAGGTATCTCCAAAAGTGTCTGTTGGGTTGGCACAAATCGAGACTGGGATTTGTCACTCCGTGTGACGGAGAGGTATCTCTGGGCCCACTCGGTAGGACATCATCATAATGTGCACAATGTGACCAAGGGGTTGATCACGGGATGATGTGTTACGAAACGAGTAAAGAGACTTGCCAGTAACGAGATTGAATAAGGTATCGGCATACCAACGATCGAATCTCGGGCAAGTACAATACCGCTAGACAAAGGGAATTGTATACGGGATTGATTGAGTACTTGACATCGTGGTTCATCCGATGAGATCATTGTGGAACATGTGGGAGCCAACATGGGTATCCAGATCCCGCTGTTGGTTATTGGCCGGAGAGTTGTCTCGGTCATGTCTGCATGGTTCCCGAACCCGTAGGGTCTACACACTTAAGGTTCGATGACGCTAGGGTTAGAAAGGAAGTTTGTATGTGGTTACCGAATGTTTTTCGGAGTCCCGGATGAGATCCCGAACGTCATGAGGAGTTCCGGAATGGTCCGGAGGTAAATATTTATATATGGGAAGTCTTATTTTGGTCGCCGGAAAAGTTTCGCACTTTATCGGTATTGTACAGGGAGTGCCAAAAGGGGTCCGAGGGTCCACCGGGGGGGTCCACCTGCCCTGGGGGCCACATGGGCTGTAGGGGGTGCGCCTTGGCCTATATGGGCCAAGGGCACCAGCCCCAAGAGGCCCATGCGCCAAGATATAAGAAAAAAAGGGAGAGTCCTCAAGGGGGAAGGCACCTCCGGGGTACCTTGGGGAGGATGGACTCCTCCCCCCCCCCCCGCTTGGCCGCACCCCTTCCTTCGAGGAAGGGGCAAGGCTGCGCCTCCCCCCTCTCGCTTGCCCCTATATAAAGGGAGGGGAGGGAGGGGTGGCCGCACCTGAAGCCCTGGCGCCTCCCTCCCTCCCGTGACACCTCCTCCTCTCCTGCAGGTGCTTGGCGAAGCCCTGCAGGATTGCCACGCTCCCCCACCCCCACCACGCCGTTGTGCTGCTGCTAGATGGAGTCTTCCTCAACCTCTCCCTCTCTCCTTGCTGGATCAAGGCATGGGAGACGTCACCGGGCTGTACGTGTGTTGAACGCGGAGGTGCCATCCGTTCGGCACAAGGATCTCCGGTGATTTGGATCACGACGAGTACGACTCCTTCAACCCTGTTCTCTTGAACGCTTCCGCTTAGCGATCTACAAGGGTATGTAGATGCACTCTCCTTCCCCTCGTTGCTGGTTTCTCCATAGATAGATCTTGGTGACACATAGGAAATTTTTTGAATTTCTGCTACGTTCCCCAACAGTTCTCAGGGTACGTAGATATATATAGAAGGAAGAAGTAGGTCGGTGGAGCCACGAGGGGGCCACGAGGCAGGGGGCGCTCCCCCCTAGGGCGCGCCGGGCACCCTCGTGGCGGCCTCGTTTGGTGCTTGATGTCCACTCCAAGTCTCCTGGATTCTGTTTGTTCCAAAAAGATCGCTCCCGAAGGTTTCATTCCGTTTGGACTCCATTTGATATTCCTTTTCTGCGAAACACTGAAATAGGCAAAAAAACAACAATTCGGGTTGGGCCTCCGGTTAGTAGGTTAGTCCGAAAAATGATATAGAAGCGTATAGTAAAGTCCATAAACATCCAAAATAGGTAATATAATAGCATGGAACAATCAAAAATTATATATACGCTATATAGCAGTTTTCCTGTTCATTTCCTTCAATTTTCTTTTACTTTATTTTCTCTCACTTTTTTTCGAGAGCAGTGAAGGAAGGGAAGGCGATATATATTGCATCATTTGACGCTTAAGTATGTATACAAAAAATACGAACATATATATTACATCATTGGACCCATGCATAATAATGGCTAAGTGTGTATACAAAATAGGAACATCATTTGAGCGCTAACATACGGTTCCTCAGCGTTGATGTTTTTGTTTTTTAGTCAGCTTCTTTCCCTTGTTGGTCGTTGAAGAATAATTGAGCCCCTCATTGTGAATTTTCCTTTTCCATGGAGTACGATTTTTCTTAGGTAATGTAGTATTGCTTCTTCTTTTGACGTATACTTCATCATCATCGTCATCTTCCCTCATTGTGTTGCCGTACTGATCGTAGTCTTCCTCGTTGGCGACTCCATCCATTCCAATGATGTTCCTTTTACCTCTCCTCATGATAACATGGCTGGGATTGCGAGGGTCCGTTATGAAGAAGCATTGTGTCATGTGCTTAGCGTGTACCCATGGCTCGTTTTTTGTGATAGTGTTCACGGTAGCGCTCTTGGCGTCGGGTATTGTCATGGTAGTGAAATTCTGTTTTCTCTTTCGACATTCTTAGCCCATCTGAAATGGAACATCGTCGTGTTGTGCAGTCCAGAGTAGTCAAGCTCCCAGATCTCCTCGACCCTTTCGTAAAATCTTTCAGTTGCACCATTGTTGCTGCCGGTCATGCATTCCATCGTCACCCCTTAGTTCTGATCATCATTTTCCATATCTTTGGCCTCCGTGTAGAACATGTATCCGTTGATATCGTATGCCTGATAGGTTATGAGGTTGGGCGAGGGGCCATGTGCTAAGGCGTATATGATCAATCCGTCCTTAGAGCCCTCCTCCGAGGGATTAGCAATAATTTGCTCTTTGAACCAATGCAGGAAAGTGGAGTTGTGCTCTCTAGTAAATTCGGCGTCAGTCCTGCATACCCCCCGGTCACGATACTTCTTTGCGATAATTTCTTTGTGCAGTGCCACAAAAGGGTCTACCTCATCTAGGTGTTGTAGCACTACCAAGTTTGCTATGTCAAAGTCGCTGCATCGATCTGAGTATGCCACGTGCAGTTCCCTGCGATCGTTGGAGTGACCTTCTCCTTCGAGCCTCCCATTGTGCTTGTTAATGGGCAAACCAACACTAACACTAGGCGGCTGGTCTGCGCCATATAGAAAATTCTGGCAGAAAGAGATGCACTCTTGTGTCAGATAGCCCTGGACAATGCTTCCATCCGGATGGGACATGTTACGAATGAATCCTTTGATGATCCCATTCATCCTCTCAAACGACATCATGTTATGCAGGAATGACGGCCCAGGTCTATTATGTCGTCCACAATATGGACACACAGGTGCACCATCACGTCAAAGAACGCGGGCGGGAAGTATATCTCAAGCTCATTCAGTATCACAAGGATCTCTTCCTGTAGCCTTTGGATCTACTTCACATTGATCGACATTCGAGAGATGACGTCAAAAAAGTTGTAGAGACCAATAAGCATGTCACGGGCGTGCTTGTCCATTATCCCTATAAGGGCAACAGGTAGTATCTGTGTCATCATCACACGAAAGTCATGGGACTTCATCCCGCTGAACCTTTTCTTGTCTGTGTCTAGATATCTGCTTATCTTGCCACAATAACCGGAACTAACTTTGACTCCGGTAAGGCACTTAAAGAATTGATCGATCTCAGCCTGACTTAAGGTGAAGCAAGAAGGGGGGCGATATTTCTCTTCCTTTATTTTCTGGCCCTTCTTCTCCCGCGCCTCTGTCTCTGTCTCTGTCTCGCCTGACTTTTTACGGGACGGCATGTGCAGATCTACCCTGATATTCAAATCTTGCAAGTCTTTTCTTGCCTTCGGCCCATCCTTGGTCTTATCCGGCATGTTCATCAGTGTCGCGAGCAAGCTCTCAAGGACATTCTTACAGATATGCATTAGATCAAGGAAATGAGGTGTATCGAGTTTGTGCCAGTACTCCAAGCCCCAGAATACAGACCTCGTCTTCCATACCTTCAGTAGCGGCTCCGGCGCCTTTTTCATCGTCTTTCCCGGCGCGGGGCACCGCTCTCAGTTTTTCAATAGCTCATCGATTTTGGTGCTACTCCGCTTACATGGAGGTCCTTGATGCTCACGTGACCATTGAATAGATCTCCACGGTTCCTCCATGGGTCGTCCGGTTCGAGCCATCTTTGATGCCCCATGTACACGATTTTTGCAGATCCCCCATCTTTCCTTGATGTTAGCTGCTGAGACATTGTATCATCCATGCAACCCGTGCATCCGCAATATTCATGGCACACCTGGTCTGTGACATATCCATAACCGAGATAGTCGTGCACCGTCGTGATCAGCGCGACTCTCATGTAGAAATACTCGCCTTTGCTGGCATCCCATGTCTTTGCTGGTGTTTTCCATAACGTGTATAATTCCTCTTGAAGTAGCCCCAGATACATATTAATATTATTTCCTGGTTGTTTTGGCCCTTGAATCAGCATGCTCGTGTGAATGTACTTCGACTTCATGCACAACCATTCAAACACGGGCCATGTGCTATGGTTGGTGTTCTGGTTGCCAAACGGATTCATGCCATCGGTACATGCGTCGAGCACGATGTTCCTTGCATCACATTCAAAATACCGATAGAAGCTGTTCAACGCTCTCCACTGTGTTCCATCCATAACGTGTCTCAGCTTCGGATCATCTCCATCGTCGGGCTTCTTCCTCTCCGCGTGCGAGCACATTAGCTTTGCTTGTTTGGGATCTACGAAATACCACTGGAGACCCGGAGTGATCGGTAAGTACCATACAACTTTCTGGGGACATTTCTTCCCGGCCTTCTTGTGTCGAGAAGCATTGCACACCGGACAGCTTGTTTTTTCCGCGTGCTCCTTCCGATAAATTATGCAATCGTTGATGCATGCGTGGTACCTAACGTGCGGCAGATCAAGAGGGCACACAATCTTTTTGGCCTCATCAACACTAGTAGGACATAGAATCCCCATGGGAAGAACATCCTTTAGGTACTTGAGATGCTCATCGAGGCTAGTGTCGGTCCATTTGTTTTTAGCCTTCGTCTTCAGGAGTTGGAGCATGAAACTCAAGCGGTTCACCTCAGGATTGCAACCATCATACAATGGAGTGTTCGAATCTACCACCAGTTACTGCATCTTAGCCTCCTCTCTAGAAGCAGCTCTCTCAGCACTCGTCTCCTTACGAAGCAGTGCTTGAACATGAGGGTCATGCACGACTGAACTTAGTACCGACGAACTCTGCTGTGTGGAGTCCACGTTCTCTCCGCCGCCATGTCCGGCCCCTTCTCCTCCGCCATGTCCAGCCTCTTCCCCGTCGCCATTATCGATCGTCTCTTTGTTTTGAACTGTGTCGTCATTGCCTGCCCTGTCGGCGTCTTCAACATCGTATCCTCATCTTCAATTATCCACCGAGTATAGCCATCCATGAAACCAGTCATGACCATCGTCATAGGGGTCAAGCCAAACTATTCCTTTGCATTTTCAACACGGACATAAAACCTCTGTCAGGTTATTTTCTTTCATGTCCTGCACCGCCGACCGCAACCACCTGGCGACCATCGTTCCACTGACCATCATGAACGTCTGCACGGTAATAATAAACAAATTGATTATAAAAATGCGTGAAGGCATCAAAGTCATACAAAAATTCGGCATGATCTTCCCTAAAAATAGGACATATATATAGGTCTAGAGTTTGCCCGGAATTCGCCGAAATGGAAATAAATCGACATCTCGGGAAAACATAGGCAACTCAAAAGCACAATTCGGCGTCAACTCATGCCACACACACAATTTCCATCATATGGCCCAATTAGCATATCACACACACATACACATATTTCCATTTTGCAAAAGCATGATATTTTAATCACCCCTATCTCGAGATCGAGCACACGGTGAAGATGATGATGTAGGGAGATCGAAAGTGCACAAAGCTCTTCTTGACAAAGATAGATCTAGTTAGGGGGCAAATAGGTCACTTAACTAAATGCTACATGTACCTAGATAGCTAATATGGGAGGAGACAACTTCAACTAGTGGAGGGGGAAGGAAAAAGAGAAAGGAGATGCATTAATGGAGGTGGTGTAGTTAGCTAGGAGTAATGAGGAGAGAGAAAGGTAGGTATAAGAGGGAGAGTAATGGGGGAGAAGTATTGAGGAAGAAGAAGAGTGAGTGAGAGAGGATGTGGGAGGTAGGGGAAATGGAAGAGAGGAGATGGGGAGGGGAGGACGGGAAAAAGGTGGTGGTGGGTTGCGTCTTAGCAGTAGCGCGTGAGGAAAAACGCGATGCTGGTAAGAGCATAGCAGCAGCTCTCTTTTCTCACACGCACTACTGCTAAGTGTGGCAAACCATGTGCCCAATTTCAAAATTAGTAGCAGCGACCGTAGTAAAAGCGCACTACTACTATTGTATTAGCAGTAGCGCGTGTCGTGGCACAGCGCTGCTGCTAAAGTTAGGGTAGTGGGTACTGTCGGTGGATTTTTGTAGCAGCACGGTTTTTCCACGACGCACTACTGCTAAATAGGTAACCGTAGTGTGTGTATTTCACCCGCGCTACTTCTAATTAGTGGTAGCGCTATTTTTGTGTCGCGCTGCTGCTAAGATTCTGTGTATAATGTTTTCCCTAGTAGTGTCAGGAGTAGCCGGACGCGGATAACATGCTGATGGGGTGTGCCATGAGAGCTGCCAAGCTTTGAGATATCGAAGTCCAGACATGTATGTCAGTTAATACGAGTTGTTCAATTCTTCACTTTTTGAAACATGATATTACTGATAAAGCCAACAACTTAGGGGTCTCACTGGGTAGGAATGACATAGAAATCACAAAATCAATTAATGATCTACTCGACCTATAGACGGATAGAGTTGTAGATTTAATTCGGCATCTAGCAGTAGTAAAACCTATGAATGAGACAGAGATTAATGATCTTGGAGTAGACGGGCTCTAGAGTCTCTGTGAGGATTTAGTCCTGATAGAGGGCTTAGAGGCCGAGGAGGAGGATATGGCTCCAGAGGGGTATATGGCCCCTTTGCAACCAGAGGCCGCTCCTGACACTGATGACCATCTTGGTGAGGAGTTGAAGGATAAACCAAAAAAACCTGGAAGAGGAAGGTGTATCCTACATCAGCGGTACGTCGGAGTGCAAGAGTTAAACGAAAGAAAAAAATTCCATGATGAAATATGAAAGGGATATTCTGGAATAGAAGAGGTCTAGCGGACTTGGCTAAAAGGAGATTCCTTAGAGAGACATCAGTAGAGCATAAACTATATTTTATGGCCTTACTAGAAACAAGTAGAGATAATTTTACTACACAGTTTCTTAACACCATATCACGGGGGTGGATTTTGACTGGCACTGTCGACCTCCAAGGGGGAGATCCAGAGGGATACTACTTGGGGTGAAGTGCGAGTCTTTAGAAGTTCTGAATGTGGTCCATGGTGATTTTGCTGTCAAATTTCGTGTAAGGTCGAAACTTAATGGTTTTCGTTGGGCTTTTGTGGCCGTATATGGTGCGACACACGCTTAAACCCGAATTTCTCGCATATCTAGTGAGAATCTGTGGGGATGAAAGGTTGCCCATTTTGGTGGGGGCAATTTCAATATCATTAGAAGACAAGAAGAAAAAATAATGACAATTTCGACGGAAGATGGTCATTCATGTTTAACATGATTATTGAAAGTCTCGATTCAAGGGAGATTGTCCTCACTGGTAGACAATTCACATGGGCCAATTCACTGCCTATTCCTACTTACGAGAAATTGGATCGAGTTCTCACTAGTATCGAGTGGGAACAAAAATATCCACTGGTCATAGTTCAAGCCTTCAAGAGGGCCATCTCTGATCACACACAACTATTGGTCGATTCAGGGGATGCGACCCATGGGGGAAATAAGAACTCTTTCTCTTTTGAAATGGGTTGGTTTCAAAGGGAGGGTTTCATAGAGCTCATTGCGGCTGAATGGGCTAGAGATGCATGAGGGTTTTCTAGTGTGGAGAGATGGCAAAACAAAATTAGGCATTTGTGCCAATTTTGAGAGGTTGGGTTAAACATCAAAGTGGCATTTATAAAGTAGAATACGAAAGACTTACACAAATCATTAGTGAACTTGATGTGAAAGCGCAATCGACCCTTCTTAATACTTCGGAGAGTGATATTAAGAATGAGGCCGAGAAGAAGTTACAAACCCTGATGAGAGAGGAGAATATGAAATTGGTAGTTAGAGCAAACGTTTCTAAAATCGTCCAAGGGGATGATGATGCTCAATTCTTTCACATGATTGCGAATGGGAGGCATAGAAAGAAAAAGATCATGCAACTAGAACAAGATGAGGGTACAATAGTTGGTCATGAGAACCTCAAATTATACATTTCTGAATAATATAATAAATTGTTTGGGGAATCAGAAGAAAGCTTTGTTTCCCTTGATGAGAATGTGACCGGGGACATACCGCAACTCAACTTAGAAGAGAATGAGGTGTTGTCTGCCCCCTTTATTGAGAAAGAGGTGTTCGACGCCATAATGCATATGAAACATAATAAGGCGCCTGGACCAGACGGGTTCCCGGCAGAATTTTATCAAAAATGTTGGCATATAGTAAAGAGTGATTTAATTCCTATGTTCCATGATTTGTTTGAGGGACACCTAAGTTTATTCCACCTTAACTTCCCAGCAATAACGTTGTTGCCAAAGAAGGTCGAGGCCGTCCGCATAGTGCAATTTAGACCGATATGTCTTCTCAATGTTAGTTTTAAAATCTTTACAAAGGTTGCGACGAATAGGTTGACTCAGGTAGCTCATTCTATGGTGCAACGCACTCAAACTGCATTCATGCCAGGATGACAAATCTTAGAGGGTGTTGTAGTCCTACATGAAAGTTTGCACAAAATCCATTCGCAGAAACTAGATGGAGTTGTCTTCAAAGTGGATTTTGAAAAGGCCTATGATAAGGTCAAATGGCCATTCTTACAAGAAGCCTTATGTATGAAGGGGTTTAATGAAACGTGGAGATCCCAAGTGGATTCATTCATACAGAAAGGAAGTTTCGGGATAAAAGTCAATGATGATACCGGTCATTTTTTCCAGACATGTAAGGGGCTAAGATAGGGAGAGTTGATGTCTCATGTGCTGTCTAACATTGTAGCGGATATGTTGACAGTACTTATTAGTCGGGCTAAAGAAAATGACCAAGTAGGAGGTCTCCTTCCCCACCTTGTTGAAGGGGGCGTCTCTGTCCTTCAATACGCGGATGATACTATTATTTTCGTGGAACATGATCTCGCCCAAGCTAGGAATATGAAGCTTATTCTATGCCTTTCTGAGCAATTGTCGGGTTCAAAATCAACTTCAATAAAAGCGAACTGTTCTGCTTTGGGAGAGCTAAAGAAGAACAATATAGTTATAGAAACTTGTTTGGTTGTGAAATGGGATCCTTTCCTTTTAGTTATTTAGGGATACCAATTCATCATAGACGGTTAACGAACAAAGGATGAAAACGCATAGAAGATAGACTCGGAAAAAATTAAGCTGCTGGAAGGGCAAGCTAATTAATGTCTTACAGAGGAAGGTTGGTATTGATTAACTCGGTTCTGACGAGCTTACCTATGTTTCTCTTATCCTTCTTTGAAGTACCAGTAGGGGTACGGAAAAGATTGGACTTTTATAGATCTCGTTTCTTCTGGCAAAATGATGAAGCTAAGAAGAAATATAGATTGGCTAGATGGGATATTATGTGTAGACAAAAAGACCAGGGTGGGTTAGGGATCGAGAATTTAGAGGTAAAGAATATATGTCTTCTTAGCAAATGGCTTTACAGACTATCTACTGAGACCAGAGGCGTGTGGGTGCAAATCTTGAGGAATAAATACCTACATGCTAAGACTTTGCTCCATGTGAATGCAAGGCCTATGGACTCACCCTTTTGGAAAGGGTTAATGAAGACAAAAGTAACTTTCTTCTAGCGAGTGAAATTTCTAATTGGTAAAGGTACAAATACTAGGTTCTGGGAGGACACATGGCTCGGGGAGAGGCCGTTGGCTTTACAATACCCTTCACTATATAAACTTGTGCAACGTAAGGAGGATTATGTTGCTACGGTATTAAATTTAGTACCACTTAATATCCAATTTAGGAGATCACTTGTAGGGGACCGTTGGAATGCTTGGTTACACTTGGTACGTAGGTCGATGGATGTTCAACTATCAGACCAGACAGATACAATTAGGTGGAAGTTAACCACGAATTGGTTATTCTCAGTGAAATCAATGTATTTAGACATAATTGATTTCGTGCAATTGTCGAGGTCTCTGCACATATGGAAAATTAAAATTCCACTACACATCAAGATCTTCACGTGGTTCGTTCACAAAGGAGTTATCTTGACCAAAGATAATGTGATTAAAAGGAATTGGGTAGGTAACCCCAGGTGTTGCTTTTGTGTTCCAAATGAATCAATTAAACACCTCTATTTCGAAAGTCCTCTTGCATAACTGTTATGGCGATCCATTCATATAGCTTTTAACGTTCATCCTCCAATGAGTATACACATGTTATTTGGTATGTGGCTTAATGGAGTAGACATCCACACTGCTAAACATATTCGGATAGGGATATATGCACTACTATGGGCTATATGAAACACTCGAAAATGATATGATTTTTAATGGAACGAATTTCACTAATTTTTTTGCAGGTTATTTACAGAGCTACTGCATGGATCCGTATTGGTCGTTACTCACTCATGCGGGCTACAAGGAGCTTATGGTTACTGGGTGCAACTGTTGGGAGACGGTAGCACGGGCTTTCTTCAGCCGGTTTGGATTGCAAGTTCATAATAGGCTAGGGGTGTAGGCATCATAGCCTGTTTGTTTTTCGCCAAGTGTGGCACTTTGTTGCCGGATGTGGCCTTTTACAAATTTATTTTCATTTTTGGTTCAGATTTAGAGCTCCCTTGAAACTTGTGATACTATTTTGCTTCCTAATAATAAGGATGGATGCATCTGATGCAGAGGCCGGAGGTAATACTCCTTTTCTAAAAAAAGCACACAAGCAAAAGGTGGACCGGAGATGCAAGGGAGATTCTTCCTCGTCAACTTACGGGGTTGTTTGGATTACCATATAGTACTAAAACATTTTTTCTTAAACATGCTTACCGTTCTAACTAAATAAAACTCAGTTTGTTAAACGTAACAAATCTAATGATAAGTAAAAAAAATAGTTTTCATAAAACAGGAAAACCTAGTTTATAGAAAAACGATGATTATACTTTTCTCTATAAACCAGTTTAGCGTTTGTCGCCACCCGTTATGAGGTTTATCGTCCGCCTTTCTGTGACGCCCCATGCGCAACACCAGCAGCTGGCCCTGCTGCGGCGTCGTTGTCATGGTCGGATGGAGGAGGAAGACCTGCCCACCACAGCGCCATGCCGGAAGGACTACGCCTACTATTGGCTCAGCTTTCTTCTATGCAAACTCCTGCTGTTTCATGATTGGAGCAGCTAGCCAGGCTTGGCGTGGGGGCTAGTGTGCGGGTAGGGACCGATTGATTTTACAAGGACGGAAAAAAGGTATATTAGGTCAATAAAGAAACACATAATTTATAGTGATGGTTAACTGAGTGTGCAGTTAATGCTGATTAGGGCCGTCCTTTTTTTAGAATACATATTTTGGTAAAGCCTTAACCTCTGCCATTGATCATCGTCAACTCAGTGTACTACTGAGCTACATTATTAATTAACTAGACAACTCCCTGCGCGTTGCTGCGGCAACATCAAGAAATGAAAATGTAAGTGTGTCTTGAATATGCGTAAATCTCTATCTATATATTTACTCTTTATAAAACCTCATGCCTCTGCTATGTTCTAATTTTTGTAACATTAATTGTGGTTGGGTCCTACTCCCCATCTACCATACCTGTTGACTTAGTATTTTAGAGTCCACAAATAACAAGTTCCGCTAATATTTTGTCTATATATATATATGTAAGATCATTAGCATGTACCATATTTGATCGGCGTTGTGCCCCCCTTCAAAGTTGCATCTTCTCATAGAATTTTAATATATTTGTTTTTAGACAAAAGGCACCAAGCTAGGCTGAACTGTTACCATAAGGCAAAATAGTCCTTGGTGACATTTTCTCATATCGTCGTATATAACTGCTTGCTCGACTAACTAGGAGTGGCATGAAAGGGTGTGATATGCATGCATGCATGTGACAAAATAGGCATGGTAGAAATGGGATGCATCAGGAGATGGCTCACATTATAACATTTGATTCGAAGAGTGGTAGTATCTGCAATTCCTTCAACTGGACATGGAACAACTGTCCAGCTATTCATCAAAACGAAGCATCTCAAAATATCGACTAGCATGAATAAGATATAGAGTAGCATGAATAACTTACCGAGCACGCAAATTGAATACAAGGGGAGCCCGGAAAACAATACCACATCATGGATCTGACTTTTCTGTATGGTGTAGCTTCACACAAGTACATTTGCGCGCAATATTTCTTATATTAGCAAACAAAAAATTGTTTCCAATTGTTAAAAATATGTGTTAAATATTATGTGTACGAGTTGTTCTATAGGTGGAATTGCAATTAGCGGTCGGTTAGGTGTTTGAGTCGGGCACGTGCAACCCGGGCCTATTATATAAGGGCACCACAGGGTAGCTAAATAGTCTAAGACAGTGAACATGAGAGGGGTGGTATGGACGGTACAAAAAATGTATCCTTGTTTCTAAAAGTAAAGTTGAACGAACGATTGAAATTAACCAAACGCTATAACTCATATAAATATAGAGAACGAAAGAAAATAGAGTGATATATCACAACCTTAGAATACATAATGGACCTTGTGAACATACACAAAATGTATGCCTACCTTCGATGCATAAGTTAAGGAGTATTGATTCATCAACCATTGCATCGGAAGGTCGGCATACATTTAATATGAGAAGTAGATCTAAAGTTTCATCATAGACCTATAGGCAAGTGTAAGACTTTTCAAGATATATGTTGCCTCGGGTATTACACACATGGACAACATGGTACTTATTAATTCACCTTCGTTTGACAAATAATAATGTGGACCAAGTTTGTGCTTCACATCAACAGTATTGCACTATATCTTTCCTCGTATCTTGTAATCGCAAGGAATGCCAATGAGGCAACTGGTTGCGTTTACCAAGTCAGAGAGGTAACATACATATTTGAAAAACAGGTGCAACATGATTAAACTAAATTATTAACTTAAAAACTAGGTAAATAAAAACAGTAGGATTTCTATACCATGTTTTATCATCCTTTGCGAGGTAAGTACATTTGTAGTACTCTCAAAATGCTCTAAAATAAGTACTCTCCAAATGCTCTTAAATATTGCAGTACATTGGAAGTAATCTCATAGCACATTCAAAACAAATTTGTCACATTTAACATGCAAAAGTATATAATATTTTTAACATATTCATAGGTACATGGTAACACGTAGTAGTTGCCAGATTCCTTGCAATACAAATACATACATCGATATTGCATAATTTTAACACAAACATTTCGAGCAACATTGCAAGCAAAAAGTTAAAATATAAGGATGTACTAGAATTGTAATTGATTCATCCAACATGCATATCTTTATTCAATTTGCAACATCATTACAAAGGAAGGGTGCTCTCCACCATAGTCGGCACCAAGACCGAAGAACAAGGCGGATGAGACACGGCGGACACCACGGAAGATCCTGGGACAGAGGTACCCTGGCACCACCACAACCACGACTTCCGCATATAGGACCGCGTGCCTAGACACGATAGACATTGCGTCCCACGGAAATGCGGAAAATGCATGACGGGAGAGTGGCACGACGGTGTCGAAACAACATGTGTGCGGCTATGTGGTATTGTGATGGCCTCAGAGAGGCTGCCTTGGATCACCGGCTAAAGGTAGGACGAGGATAAGAGGGATGTCGATGGGAGGGGAGGACTCGACTATTATAGAAAATGTTAGGATTGGAGATGGGAAGCACAGGGTCGATTATAGCCAAAGGGTTAGACATTAGATGTCTACACAGATTGGTCAAATATAGTGGACAATCAGAGATTACATTCAGTCCATTTGCATTAGTAGGACCAGCTATCACGGATGGGTCGTATAAAGACTGGTCTGTGATAATCCAACAATTGAGTCCAAATTTCAATATCACTGAAGCCTTTAGAGAGGCCAATCATTTCTAATGATCATCACTAAAGTGTGGTTTTTGACCTGTCAGTGATGAGGGGGTCAGTGCTATTTGGGTCTACAGTATTGTCGACAAGAAGTTGGGTTGACTGCAGAAAGTTTTGAATGATTCTCTCTTCCGGTTTCAAAACAATGGAGTATCATAACAAGGAGGAAAGCATATAGAGCATACGACATTCAAGTTATATGGAAGCTTCTTCTGTTGCAAGCAACAACCAAATGACCCGAGTTCCGCCTAAATTTTCTTGCTACTATCTCATGTTCTTCATGGAAGACTACAGAGGCCAGAAACCACCTTTTAGAGATCATGCATCCATGGCCACGTGGTCGCATGAGCTCGAGGATGAGAAACAGAATTTCCAGAGAGAACATGTGCGCCTCCAGAATGTTATGGATAATATCATCAAGAAGGATGTTGTCAAGACGGGCATGTTCTACAACGTGCCAAAGTTGAACGAGGACCAAGATGCTCAAATAGAACAACAAGTCACAGTAGCACGTCGCTGACTTGTTCTCATCAATTGCTCACATCGCTCATCTCTAGATAGACTCCTTTGAGACAACACCCAGACTCTTAATTGTGTCGAGAGACAGGCACTGCTCGCGCGTCTTTATTAAATTCCTTGTGATATTTTATTTGGTTGACTAACACCCTTAATTATTGTGTCGTCAATGTAATGTTGTGTATCCATTTATACAATTGTGTATATGTGTGTGCTATATCTGATTTTTTCTCTGTGCTAATAGCGAGTGATGGGATCAAGAGATTTGTGGGAATGGATCTCTATGGTGGACGAGGAGTGGGCTCTCTAGTTGTTTGTGCATGAGAGGTATCGGTGACAGTATGGGTATCCGCAAGTACCATCAGTACGGTAGAGAACATGGCTTGAAATACCTAAAGGGAGTTCGCACAATGTTGTTACACAGGTTTGGGCCCTCGTGGTGAGGTGCAGTCCGTCCTTCCGGGTCCGGCTTCGAAAATCATCGGGCTTGTTGATCGCGAGTCACTTTAGAGGGCGCCTCCATGGCCTGCCCCATGGCGAGCTCATGTCTTCTTTAGTTATGATGCCTCTTCAAGAAAAAAAAACTCAACTTTTCGTGGTGCCCAAACCTCCCAAACTATATGCTCCATGGGAGAAAGAATCGTACCCAAGAATTTTGCCTTGTAAGTGGATGCTACCGGGTAGTGTACAATAGCTATGTGCTTCCAAACAATGTCATCCTCGGTGAGCACATCAAGGTGGAAGTCATGAGCAAGATCCCAACGTGTTGTGTCACGAATGTGTTGAACAGATGTATTGGTAGAAGGATTTATATTGAAGATCCAAGCATGCATTGTCAGTTAGAGCCTCATGCACCTTCCAAACTTTTCTCGAGGACGCCTAAAAAACCGAGGGGAGGGCTATAAGGAAGTAGTGAGAGTGAGGTTGGGGACGAGAGCTACCAGATGCCAAAATTAACATTTTCATGTTGTATATGCATGTTTACTTTTATTATGCATGTAGTTAGGTGTCTGTTTAGGTCGAACGCTAGCAGGATATAAGTGCATGCTTCGCCAAATTATGAGTGTGGTTTCAGCTTAAAGTGTAGAAGGCGAAATGCGGACATGTCATGTGATGTGGACACTGTCGTAGGAAGCATTACTATGTGCGTAAGTTCTCTACAAGTCATTTAGATGCTGAGTTAGTGGTGATGGCCCGAGTGGTTGAAAGATTGATTAGGACACGCAGTTCATTGACGATCGGGGATTGCACGGAGCAGTGGCTTCCATTGTGTCCATGTGCAAAGGATGCGGACTAGTGCACTGGGTTGTGTTACTTAGCCAGCGTGTATATAGACTTCCCATTGAGTAATGAGTAATGACTAGAGGCTTTGAGGGCAGTAAAAACACCTTGACCAGCCAGTGTGGTCACCATGGAGCAATGTGCTAGAAGTGCATTATAAATGGATCCTCCTACTCCGAGACACGACCATATGGTATGCACGCATTCCCATGTGTCATGTCTTCTTCCCACCCAAACAAGCCTCATCAATCTGTCGTGCAAATGGAAGGTGTCAAAAGAAATCAGTTCATTCATTGGTGTTTACTTACTCATAGGCACGGAAGACATCAGGAATGCTACAACAACAACCGAGTGATGTAGTTCAGCAGTAAGTCAACATCTATCGTCGAAGGATTGGTGCCAACGAGATCTCTCTGAAGATGGACATGACAAATATGCGCAGTGGACAACCAAAGCATTCCGAGTAACTAGAGCAAATGGATGTGGATACTTTGCTAACCTCGGTAGAACTCACTCAGAGCAGACGGTTGCGAAAGGGTACACATATCATATTACTGTTTAAACTGATTTTCCAATATAAAAAAATGAAACCAAGAAAGCCGTTTTGTATATGTGAATATGTCGATAGGTTAGACTGATCTAAACGTATCAAATGATTGGAATGTACGCGTGCATCATGCAATCTTTCAAGCAAAATACGTTGTTGTATAGGTTGACGGTTGTGCATGTCTTGCGTGATAGCATAATCAGAATGAATGTGTATTAGAGGAACTGAGGAAGTTTGTATCAGCGAAAATTATTCTTGCCATCACCGTAGAAAAAAAAGGAAATGATTCTTTTAAGGAAATTACTTGGTCACACGAATTCGATGAAGGCAAACGCCGCGGTTTGGAGGAGTGTTTCTCCTACCGTGATGGCGAGACAGAGCCCATGACCCTGCATGACCGGCATGCGGACCTGGCAACAGTGCCCATTTCATTTAATTTGGCTTTTGATCACCACGGTTAAGGATGTTGCTGCTCGGATTTTTGAATCTGACACTCGGACATGGTCCTCTATTGGTTCTTGGTCTGGGCATGTTGGGTCTACCTTGTTGTGTGGTCTCGGCCTCTCAAAGGCGCATTCCTACCATAGGTTGTGCACATTGATACCATAGGTTGAGCACATCTTAAAGGTGTTCGTTGTGTATTTCAAAATGTTCATCAAGTCTTTTACATGTTTAATTTATATTTCAAAAGTTTTATTGTGTGTTTAGAAATGTCCATCACATGTTTTAAATAGTTTATTGTGCAGTTATAAAATGTGCACCATATATTTAAAGGTTTTCATATATAAAAAACATTCAAAAGGAAAAAGGAAACATGGAAAACCATATAAAAGCCTAGGGTTCCTTGTTACTGCCTCGGTCCCCTTCCTCTTGTTGGCCCAATGACCTCGTTGTTAGCTTGAGGAGTGATGACCTTGCCCTTTCTATGTTATAAGTTCTAGTATCTTCTTGCTTTCCCTTGGGTATTGGTCCCTTCCTGACATCGACATGGTGGTGACGACAATGGCACATTGAGATAAGGACTTTTCGAACTCTGCTTAGGGATGATGTCTGATCTGGCACCGACGAAGAGCTTGTGAGGATACGTATTTGTTTCTTTTCTCTGGATCATGTTATTTGTTCTGTCAACCAAGGGAAATAGTTGGTTGGCTCTTGGTACTACAGCTTTGACTTCTTCTTCTACTTAATTTTGCAGCAATGTCTGGTTTCTCCAACCCACTGGGTTACTAGTGAACATGGTAAGTATGTGTTGTGTGGTGTGATTTCTCACTGGATGTTCCTTTCCTGGTTTATAGACCTCGTTGCCATAAAAAAAGTGTCTATTGGGGTTTCAGAGCCTTGTCTGACAAGGGCGCTTGTAGGTGTCTATGTTTCATGCCGTCGATTTAGTGTAATTTTCAAAATGTAGTCTAAATTTTCGTTGGTGGAGGCGTCTGTGTTCCATGTCCCGTTCTTCCCCTTGTCTTGCGAGCTCGACGGCCATCAGCCCAGGAAGTGAAGATGTTGGTCGCCGGCAGAGGCCCGTATGGGACACGAGACATTCCATTTCCTACTCTTTCCGGAGTTCGCCATGTGGACGTCGCAGTTCGAGGCAAGTTCCACGATCGACGTGGATGTGCCAGCCTCGTGGTCGTTGCAACCCAGCGTGATCGACGCGGTGCTGCCGACGTTCTCGTCCGTGATCGCCAGCACCTTCTCCACAACCGCCATCGTCGTGATTGCATTGCAGCCGATGTGAGCGCTACGTACGGCCCTGAAAAGTGCATGTTGCTGATCGACAAAGTTCGGGTCCTCTGCTACCTTGCCGCCATGGCCTCTTCACCCGCAAATTCACCGTTGATTTGGCCTTGTACCATCCGGTGATGCCATAGGAGGGCGAGGTTGTAGTGTTGGTCCTCATCCGCCAGCCGAAATACCGACACTGGCGCCGGTTTCTTCTTCGACCTGACGGCGTTGAAATGTGCATGCGCCTACTCTGTGGTGAAATCGGCATGGACCGGTGCAAGCGCTGGCTCGTCGTTGGATGCCTCCCATAATCGCGTCGCCATCGCTCACCTTAGGCAAGCTCGTTGGCAAGATGGCCTCTATCCATCGTGCATGACATGCCTACCATCCGACCCCAAGGTGGCCACCTCGTGCTGCTGCTCCGCCGAGAGGCACTCCTACATCGCGCTACAAAGCTCGCTATGGAGGCGCTGCAAAGGACGACCGGAAGCAGATGTGGTGTGTTGTGGATCATGCTGTACGCGATGACATATAAATAGCGGGCGACGACCAGGGGCGTCGAAGTGGGTTTCCGGGTCTCTGTGCTTCTTTAATGCCGGTAGGCGCGTGGACGAACAAACTACATCCGGAGGTCCAGGCTTTTACATACGTTTTAAGGGTCCGTGTTGGAGATACCCTAAATATGTCTCCCTCTGTTCATAAATATAAGATGTTTTGGATATTTCAGTATAGTTTATGTACGAACTGTGATAAGTGAAGAACACACTAAAATACGCCTATATACGTCTGAATCATAAAAAGTTAGAACATCTTATAGTATTGAATGAAGGAAGCCTCCGTCTAGAATTACATGTCGCTTAGGCAAGTGTATCTAGAGTTCTAGATGTATCTTAGTGCTAAATACTCATTTAAGTGACAAGTAATTTCAGATGGAGGGAGCATTTTGTTGAACTTGATGGGATGAACAATGTGACGTGGTACATCTAAGAATTTTAGAACCAAGCAGATCAGTCAAAATTAAAAATGTACCATTTTCTAGAAAGTAATAGTTCAATGAGTTGATCTACCTGTCACCAACTTTGTAATGAATGTATCACATTCGTCTATGTGTACTATTTTTTTTTCTTTCCAAGTAGCTTAGGCGCGTGCTTCCAGAACAATGTAATTTGGATTCCTTGATCAGGCGACCGAAACTACACGTTGATCTTCTTCCGTAGCGAATAGCACGTGTGCGACCAACCTAGAGCATTTTTGTGCATGCATGAGCATCTCAACCAACCAGTTTGAGCTTGACCACAGGTTTAGGGAAACTTCTCGATACCTTGCATACCTATGTGTAACTTGAGAAAGGAACCAGAAAATAGAAAAATAATAGATGACATAGTGGTTGGGTTTGGAGAAGAGATGCAGGGTGAGATCAATACTTGATAGCTATAGGTTATAGCTCCGCCCTTGTAATGAAAGGTGGGGAAGTATGATATATATTGTCCCAGAGGATGTGCAAACCACGTTCTTTATTATCAGGTACGCAGTATGGTAAGGTAGGTGAGCAGTCTATGAAAAGTAAAGTGACGGAATTGGAAAATATGTGGCCGTTGGCATCGTTCTCGGTCCTTGGTGTCTGCTGGCAGGATCGGCGCTCCACGGCCCGGAGCGAGAGGGCAGGGGGCTCTCTCCAGCTACAACTTGATGTGTTCGTTGTAGCGATATCTGGTGGTTTCGTTTGGAGGCGTGATTTCCTCCTCTAGCCAGTAGTCTTGGGTGCTTCTTGCTGGGATGTGGCTACTCCTGTTTTTTTATGTTTATCCTTGATCTACTTTGTAAGAGGGTTCCCTCACCATTTGTATCGGTTCAGTCATATTGCTTTATATATAAAGCGGGGCGAAAGCCTTTTTCGGTAAAAATATGTGGCCGAAATTAAATAGCTTAACTATGATGAGACGCATATAAAATGTTTGGGTGGTGAGCACAATAAATTAGTATTTCATTTGTGCAAGTAATGTCATCTTAATTAATTTTGCAAACAAAATAATTATCCTGTTATGAAGAACCCTTTGGACATAAGTCCAACATGTACGTAGAAGATACTCTTCAGATGCAAAAGGAAACGAGTCTTGTTAACGAGCATTTCTCATCGGTTGTACTTGATATCTGGTTGATATTCATATAATGCACTTTATCCCATGCTCTCGTATACATTGTATTTAGCTCGGCACCAGCAAGAACATGGATATTCAGAGGCATGGTGGATTGAAATGCTTTGACTGTACTGCCGGTATCTTCTTTTTTCTTTCATGTTTTACATCAACTGTTACTATTAGTCAACCTGTGTAACATGCACCATGCATTGCAATACCTCAATGATGTAAATGCATACGATTTTGCGAGCTTTGGTCAGTATGGTAGTACACTCTCCTAAGAGCAGATCGACAACTATTCCAAGGACATTATGCGATTTTGTCTACAACTTCCGACTTACAACCTATATGGAGTTCAGCATTACTTTACCATGCACGGAGAGATGCAATTACAAAAGGAGAAGGCCCTTTCACGAACTATAAGGATACGTCACCTGCCAATGTGTCTAATTTTAACTTTGCCTGCTGTGGGCCTCAGTTTGCTGCTTACAAAATTATTGGTTATTCAGATATCAAGCAAATCTCCATGAAAACCACCATGTTTAAAACTAATTATGACAACATGAGCTGCATAAAACAGATTTTGGTTATGTTCTCTACCCTAACGTTTCAACTTTATTACCCATAATTTGTAGGAATTGTTTAGCCAAACAACATTTCCTGATGTTGGGCGCCTGGTGCATAATTATGTCAATTATTTTGCGGGGCTACATATCAGTACAGTCCAATCTGGCAACTTTATTCACATAACAGTGGACTGCTCACCTATGTACACGTGTTGAATAATGGAGCAGGTGCACTGATCGATTCACACAGGTTCCCCAGCAATGATAATTGAGGCAGAAACGACTATGCTTGTAGACGCCACACTAATGTGATCATGCGATTCAGCCATACACATCTTTCCAGTTTTCCACTGATCCTTATAGGGCACCGATTTGGAAGCCATTGATATCATGTCTACTCTGTTGATGATGCAAAGAAGGCTACCTCGAAACTATGGTTTTGAATCAATCATACAGTGACACGTTGCATGTCATGTGGCTTTCGTCCTTCCTCGACTGAATATGCATTTGTCTGTATTGCACTACTAACGGCACATTTTGCTATGGTAAACGTTTACAGCCGGACGACCGGCTAAGTTTTGGGCCGGTCACGCGTGACGCGCGTTTCGTGTGGACCCACATCCAAACTACCACGCACTTCTCTGGCTTCCGTTGTTATCTCTTTCGCTCTTATCTCTTCCTCCATCTTTCTTTTCTTTTTCTCTCTCCCATAATTCCCCATCTCTCTCAAGCCATCAATGGACCACCTCTCTTTTTGATCGGCCGGCTTGGTTCTCGAGCGAGCTCCCCTCCAACTATAACCCTCTTATCCAATGCGAGCTCCTCCATTCTCTTCCATCCCTCCCACCTCATCAGCCCTCTTTTTTCTGTAGCGTGCTGCAAGGGCCGGAGGCGCAGATGCTGCGCCCAGGCGACCATCCCTATGAATGGCGAGCCAGGGGACACCGGTGATGCGACCGGTTTCGCGGGCTGCTACAACCGGCATCATGTGGTGCTACTACTAGCACCGCGGGGAGCTGGAACTGGTTGCGCCAAAACTGTAACGGCACGTGGCTGTTTGCTGGAACCGGCACTCCGGGGAGCTGCAACCTGCATTCTACGGAGCTACAACCAACAGAGAGCAGCGGGGGAGAGAGGTACTTTTGCTTGAACCATAAGGTTATTTTGCTACAACCATGCATTTTTTTGCTGGAACCGACGATGGGACCAGCACGAAGTTGTTTTTGCTGGAACCTTAGTTATTTTTTGCTGGAATCTAGGTAATTTTTTGCTTCAAGCCATTTACTGGGTTTACTAGTTGCTCAAATCGTTTTGCTGGAAACTGCATTTTTTTTGGCTGGAACCCGTTTTTGATTTTGCTGCAACCCACCACCGGAGTCGTTTTTTATGCTGAGATGTGTTTTCCCGATCCTATCCTGTGGTGCAGGTCCACAGCGACGGCGAGCCAGGGGCAGCGGCGTCGTGCTATATTGGGTGGCGTGAGTTGCTGGAACCGGCGTTTGGCGGAGTTGCATCCGGCAAGGGGCGGTTGGAATGACGGCGAGATGAGGAAGGCGTGTGAAGATGGTGAATTCGGGCTGCAGAGAGAGCCCCGCGCGGCAGTGATCCGGCGAGCGGCGGAGATTCGTCGGGTCATGTCACTCGTCCATGGCACTCGCGCCCCTGTACGTGCTCCTGTGACTTGACTTACAGGGGAAAAGAAAAGGAAATAGTGTGGTGGAGACGAAAGGGTCATGTATCCGACGGTTAAAAGGGGTGTCTCGGACGTTCCGGATGCGACCGGCCCAAATTTGGGACGGCGCACCGGCGCCTATGAGTGCCCATTTGCTATTCGGAAAGACTAAGAGTAATTTAATTTTCAGTATACATATTTCACTTGAGTTAGTTAAGGAAGCTGACATGCCTGCGTTTCTACCCCTACCCGCTTTATTAAGCCGTAAGCTTTCTCTTGGTTTCCAGCCGCACGTAGCTACATCAAGAGTCGGGGGAGTGCGACCAGCGTCGGCGCTTGTGACCAGAGTGGTGGCTATGGAGCGAAAGCGGCAGTGGTTCCTTTCCTAGGTTGGCCAGTGGACGGGCGTGGGGTGTGAGCCTGATGAGGATGTTGGTTTTTGATCACTAGATCAATTTACCCAGTAGCTGAAACACATATGTCTCAATTGGTATCTAGAGGCTCGACGATCTACCTTGACGGACATCGATAAGGAGTTGGTCAAGTCCGGCGACGGCGGTTCCAAGGTGAACAAGAACGGCGACAAGGTGAAGAAGGGCGGCAAGTCAGCGACCAGTGACGGAGGAACAGGCGGCGCCAACGTACTGGCGCATCGCAACATCCCCATCTAGTACCCAATACTCACCGACGCGAACTAGAGCGTGTGGGCGATGAAGATGAAGATTATTCTCCGAACCGTTTGATTGTGGGAGGCCATCACAGAGGACGATGTCGATGAGCAGTGTGACGAAGGTGCCATGGCCGCTATAGCCCATTCTGTGCCGGATTCAGTGCTGATGACAATGGTGGAGTTCGAGACAGCAAGAGAGGCGTGGAACACACTCAAAGAGAGGAGGATTGGAGAAGATCGCATCACGAAGGCTCCGGCACAAGTGCTGAAGCGCCAATTTCACAAGTTGAAGATGGAGGAAACTAAATCGGTGAACGACTACGCCATGCGTCTGACTACTTTGGTGGGAGAGATCCATGTGTTTGGTGCAAAGCTCTAGGAAGCCGAGATCATGGTGAAATTGTTCAGTTCGGTGACTGATAAATTCACGTACCACTAGTAGAAAACAGGGCTTTGGTTCAGGCCGGTCCAGCCCATTAGTACCGGTTCAGCCACGAACCGGGACCCGTGGGGGCATAGATCCCGGTTCGTGACGCCAGGGGGCCAGCCGGTCCTCGTGGGGCATTGGTCTCGGTTCGTCAGGCCCCTTTGGTCCCAGTTCCACGCATGAACCGAGACCAATGTGCGTCGCTCCTGGCCCAGCACCATTGGTCCCGGTTCGTGACTGCAACCGGGACCAAAGGGTGTCCTTTAGTCCCAGTTCCAGCCGTGAATCGGGACCAATGAGATGCCTATATATACCCCCTCGCCCGCGAGCAGAGCACTCCACTGCTCTATTTTTTTGACCGGCCGTTGGAGAGCTTTGTGGTGCTCTAGCTCACCTCCTATGCACATGAGGTGTTCGATGATATGTCCGAGCCACACTTAAGCTTTCTCCTCTCGAAGCTCCTTATCCAACCTCCATTTTCCTCGAGATTTGTCTAGGTATGGCGGTCCGTCCTGTCCCGTCCCCTTCCTCACCATCGTCGATCGCCTGCGTCGATCTCGTCGCCTGCACCACCATGGCGAGCCTCTTGATCTTATCTTCTTTCAAAAAAAAAAGTTCTTACTTGTATGATTTAGATAGATACGTGTGTAGTTTTCTTACTTATGTTTGTTATTATATAGTGCGATGGTTTTGGTATCCGCCTCCATCGGCCCTCATCCTGCCTATGATTCAGATGTGGTATATATATTTTCTTTTATAACTATTAGTTTCATTTAGTGTTTATGACAATTATGCCGAGCAACGTGACATAGAATTTTTTATCTAGGAGGTATGTGAACCGGAAATTCCAACCGACCCTATTGTCGAGAGGTTAAATTTAGTTGAAGAAAAAAACAATTACTTGAAGGAAAAACTGAAAAAAATTAATGAGGAGAACATGATATTGGAGTTGCATGTTGTGGATGTCGTCGATGATCACAAGATCAAGATGGATTCAATGCGCTTGAAGATTAGAAAGATTAGAAAATATGCCACTCATACTGAGGCTTGGTATCATTATGTTGTTGGATCAATTTTTACCTTGGTTGCGGTTATGATCGCATTTCTTGTTGCATTGAAATGTTTTACATCGTTTCAATGTATGGTTTCATTAGATGCTCTGGAGAGCTATATGTTGTTGAATGAGAACTATGTATGTACTTTCGTTTTAATGTGATGATGAACTTCTATTAATTTGGTCACTTATTCATCATGTACGCAGATGAACCGAACGGTAATAGACGCACCTCCGAGTACATTCAGGGCATGAATAATTTTCTCGCAGTGGCTGACGCAAACAAGCAGAATGGTTTTATGTGGTGTCCATGCCCTATGTGTGGGAATACGAGGTCTTACTCTGACTCAAAAACCCTTCACACCCACCTTCTTTATAAAGGTTTCATGCCACACTATAATGTTTGGACCAAGCACGGAGAAAGAGGGGTTATGATGGAAGACAGCGAAGAAGAAGAAGATGATGACAACTATGTGCCCCCGAATACGGTGATGCTGCAACGAGGAAAGCTGAAGATGCCGCAACGGGGGAAGCTGAAGATCAAGAGGAACCAAACGATATGCCCGATGATGATCTTCGTCAGGTCATTGTTGATGCAAAGAGATAGTGTGAAACTGAAAAGGAGAAGCTGAAATTCGATCGCATGTTAGAGGATCACAAAAAAAGGTTCTACCCCAATTTCGAAGATGGCAACACAAATCTCGATACCGTACTGAAATTGCTGCAGTGGAAGGCAGAGAATGGTGTGCCTGACAAAGGATTGGAGAAGCCACTGAAAATATTGAAGAGAAGCTTCCAAAGGATAACGAATTGCCCGAGAGTATGTACACAGTAAAGAAGTTCATATGCCCTCTAGGATTGGAGGTGCGAAAAATACATGCATGCCCTAATAACTGCATCCTCTACCGCGGTGCATACAAGGATTTGAACGCATGCCCGATATACGATGCATTGCGGTATAAGATCAGACGAGATGACCCTGGTGGTGTTGACGGCGGGTGCCCCAGGAAGAGGGTTCCTGCCAAGGTGATGTGGTATGCTCCTATAATACTACGGTTGAAACGCCTGTTCAGAAACAAAGAGCATGCCAAGTTGATGTGATCGCATAGAGAGTACCATAAGAAAGAAGGGTAGTTGAGAGCACCCGCTGACTGGTCGAAGTGGAGAAAAGTCGAGAGAAAGTACTGGGAGGAGTTTGCAGGTGACGCAAGGAACGTATGGTTTGGTTTAAGTGTGGATGCCATTAACTCTTTTGGGGAGCAGAGCAGCAAACACAGCACCTGGCCCGTGACTGTATGTGTCTATAACCTTCCTCCTTGTCTGTGCATGAAGTGGAAGTTCATTATGATGTCAGTTCTCATCCAAGGCCCTAAGCAACCCCGCAGCGACATTGATGTTTACCTAAGTCCATTAATCGAAGAACTTTTACAACTATGAAATGGAAAACGTGTACGTGTGTGGGATGAGCAGAAATAGGAGGCATTTTACCTGCATGTGTTGCTGTTTGTAACCATCAATGATTGGCCTGCTCTCAGTAACCTTTCAGGACAGACAATCATGGGATACCACACATGCACGCGCTGTTTAGATGACACCGAAAGTATATATCTGGACAAATGCAGGAAGAATGTGTACCTGCGACATCGTCGATTTCTTCCGACCAACCATCAATGTCGAATGAAAGGCAAGCATTTCAAAGGTGAGGCAGATCACCAGAAGAAGTCCGCCATGCGTATTGGTGATCACGTACTTTCCATAGTCAATGATTTAAAAGTAATCTTTGGAAAGGGTCCCGACGGACTATCTATTCCGAATGACGCTGAGGGACGCGCACCCATGTGGAAGAAGATATCTATATTTTGGGACCTACCCTACTGGAAAGACCTAGATGTCTGCTCTTCAATCGACGTGATGCACGTGACAAAGAAACTTTGCATGAACCTGCTAGGTTTCTTGGTCATGTATGGGAAGACAAAATATACACCGGAGGCATGGGAGGACCTGCAACGTTTGCACAAAAAAGATGGCATGCCTCCAAAGCAGTATGAAGGTCCTGCCAGCTACGCTCTTACCAAAGAAGAGAGGGAAATCTTCTTTGAATGCCTGCTCAGTATGAAGGTCCCGTCTAGCTTCTCGTCGAATATAAAGGGAATAATAAATATGCCAGAGAAAAAGTTTCAGAACCTAGAGTCTCATGACTGCAACATGATTATGATGCAACTGCTTCCGGTTGCATTGAGGGAGCTTCTACCGAAAAATGTTCAATTAGCCATTGTGAAGCTATGTGCATTCCTCAATGCAATCTCTCAAAAGGTGGTGATCTAGAAATCCTACCAAGGTTAAGGAGTGATATGGCACAATGTCTTCTCAGTTTCGAACTGGTGTTCTCACCATCCTTCTTCAATATCATGACGCACATCGTGGTTCATCTAATCGATGAGATTATCCTTTTGGGCCCTGTATTTCTACACAATATGTTCCCCTTTGAGAGGTTCATGGTATTCCTAAAGAAATATGTCCGTAACCGCGCTAGGGCAGAAGGAAGCATCTCCATGGGCCATCAAACAGAGGATGTCATTGGATTTTGTGTTGACTTCATTCCTGGCCTTAAGAAGACTGGTGTACCTCAATTGCGGTATGAGGGGAGACTGAGTGGAAAAGGCATGCTAGGAGGGGACTCAATAATATGTAGGGACGGGCATTCTTGGTCTCAAGCACACTACATAGTTCTACAAAATTCTACGTTGGTGACCCCGTATCTCGATGAACACAAGAACATTCTACGCTCCAAACACCCGGACCAGTGTGACGACTGGATTACATGTGAACACATCAGGACTTTCGACAGTTGGTTGCAAACACGTCTCAGGGGTGACAACACTGTTTCTGATGAGCTGTACTCGTTGGCTACAGAACCATCTTAGATTGCAATGACTTGCAAAGGGTACGAGATAAATGGGAATACATTTTACACGATCGCCCAATATCGAAAGAGCACCAACCAAAACAATGGTGTCCGATTTGATGCACCAACCAAGAGGGAACATGACACATATTATGATTACATAGTGGACATATGGGAACTTGTCTATGGACATGTTTTTACGGTTTCTTTGTTTAAGTGCAAACGGGTCAATTTGTTAGGAGGCGGGGTACAGGTAGACCTACAGTACGGAATGATAACAGTGGATCTGAACAATCTTGGGTACACAGATAAACCATTCGTCCTAGCCAATGATGTGTGACGGGTTTTCTATGGTGAAGGACATGTCTACCAAAACGAGAAAAAGAAAAGATAAGAAAGCGAATACATCATACGATGAGCCAAAGCGCCACATAAATATTTCAGGAAAAAGTCACATCATGAGATTGAAGGGCAAGACAAACATGTCTGAAGATTATGAAAAGTTTTATGAAATTCTTCCCTTCAAAGTCAAGGCTGACCTAAGCACCCCGTTAAACTATGAAGATTATACATGGTTACGGCGCAATAAGCAAAGGAACATGCGAAGAAAAAGTGAAAACTTTCTGTCCATAACTATTATGATGATGCCTTTGATCTAGAATATCACTGCAGTTACATGTGAAGAAATGAAATGCCTTTTCTAATAGATGAGTTTCCGTCGGAAACCCTGATACTTCAAAAGAGATTGTCTGTTTTGTACACGAAGTGCGTCCAGTTTTTGCCGTAACCCTCTCAACTTTTTAGCACATGCTATGTCGGTGAAATGATGGTACCATGCCAACCTTTTCAATGTTCATTTGTAGTGTTTCTCAATTTCAGGGTCATTTAGCTAAAAAAATCAGTAAATGCATGAAAAATACCGAATGAAGTCAGAAAGGGTTGAAAATTGATGATGTGGCTTTGAATGGTGCATTTTGAACACAAAAAAGTTTGGAGTCCAAATAAGTTCAAAAAAATAAAATCCCTTTGTAATAGATAAATTTTCGTCTGAAACGCCCATACTTGAAAAGAGATTGTTCGTTTTGTACATGAAGTGCATCTAGTTTTTGTCGTAATCCCCTTAACTTTTTAGCACGTACTATGTGGGTGAAATGATAATAACGTGCCAACTTTCAACCTTTTTAGAATTAATTTGTAGTGCTATTCAATTTTAGGGTCATTTACCTAGAAAAAAAAATCAGGAAATGCATGAAAATGCGAAATGAAGTCAGAAATGGTTGAAAATTGATGATGTGGCTTTGAATGGTGCATTTTGAACACAAAAAAAGTCCGGAGTTCAAATAAGTTTAGAAAAAAAATGAAATACCTTTGTAACAGATAAATTTTCGTCCAAAACCCTGATATTTCGAAAGAGATTGTCCATTTTGTATATAAAATGCATCCAGTTTTTGCCGTAATCATCTCAACTTTTTAGTACATGCTATGTGGGTGAAATGAGGATACCATACCAACTAAGACCTATTCAGGGTTCATTTATAGTGCTTTTCAATTTCAGAGTTATTTAGCTTAAATAATGAACTAATAGTAAAAAGAATGAACTAATGGGAAAAAATGAACGAAAAATAATCAATTAAAATATAGGTGACAGATATCTGCAGTGTGCAGCAAACTAATCTTGTGACACTAGAGCACATTGCGTGTACTCTTTGCTAGCCTCTGTAGTACGCCCTTAGCACCAGGTTTCATGTAAGGGCACTCATATCTTGTTGGTTTTGTTTAAACTGATTTTTCAATATAAAATATCAGAAGCCAGGAAAAGCAGTTTTGTATCTGCCGTTACACTAATCTACACTTATCAAATGTTTGCTCTCTACGCGTGTATCGTGCATTTTTTCAGGTGAAACATGTTATTCTATATTTTCACTATTGTGCATGTTCTTGTGAGATAGAGTGAATTGTAAAAACCAACACATTGAAGCGTAGGGTTAAGGAAAAGGCTCTTCTATGAATTTATGCCAGAAAATACTAATTCTTAGCCTAATTTTTTGCAGAAAACACTAATTGATGGCTTTGACCCATTTGATGACGATTATGACAGATGGAGTCCATCATTTGCTGATGTGGCTAACGGTCTTTTTGCCAAAACGTCCTACCCTCCTTGAAAATATTTTCCCTATAAACATGACCCTCTCCCAGCGGCGTCGCCTCCTTCCGGCGCGCCCCGCCTCCCTCTCCGGCACGAACCCACTGCGCAGCTCAATCATGCCCCCACCTCCCTCTGGTGCGCCCCCGCCTCCCAGCGTCGCCGCCTCTCTCCGGCCGCCCTACCTCCCAGCGCCGCCGCCTCCCTCCCGACGCGCCCCAATCCTTCCAGCGTCACCTCCTCCCTCCCAGCCTCCCTCCCGACATGCCCCCGTCCTCCCAGCGATGTCGCCTCCCTCCCGACACGCCCCCGTCCTCCTAGCGCCGCCGCCTCCCTCCCGACGCGCCCCCGTCCTCCCAGCGCTGTCGCCTCCCTCCCTACGCGCCCCCTCCTCCCAGCGCCGCCGCCTCCCTCCCGACGCGCCCCCGTCCTCCCAGCGCCGCCGCCTCCCTCCTGACGCGCCCCCGTCCTCCTAGCGCCGCCGCCTCCCTCCCGACGCGCCCCCGTCCTCCCAGCGTTGTTGCCTCCCTCCCGACGTGCCCCCGTCCTCCCAGCGGCGCTGCCTCCCTCCCGACGTGCCCCCGTCCTCCCAGCACGGCCACCTCCCTCCCGATGCGCCCCCGTCCTCCCAGCGTCGCCGCCTCCCTCCCGACGCGCCCCCGTCCTCCCAGCGATGCCGCCTCCCTCCTGACGTGCCCCCGTCCTCCCAGCGCCGCCGCCTCCCTCCCGATGCGCCCCCGTCCTCCCAGCGCCGCCGCCTCCCTCCCGACGCGCACCCGTCCTCCCAGCGCCGCCGCCTCCCTCACGACGCGCCCCCGTCCTCCCAGCGCCGCCACTGCCTCCCTCCACAGCGCGACCACGACACATAGCTGATAGATGATATGGACATTAATGGCGCACCAGACATGTGGTGCACCACTACTATATACTAATGGTGCACCATGTATTGGTGCGCCATTAGTGTCCAAATACTAATGGCGAACCACATACACGATGCGCCATTATTAATAAATATATTTTTTCAAAACTACTAATGGCGCACCAGGGGATAGTGCGCCATTACTAGTTTAACTAGTAATGGCGCACCACATCCACGGTGCGCCACTAGTAAATTTTTTTCAATTTTTTTTATTTTTTTAAAACTAGTAATGGCGCACCGTGTGTGTGGTGCGCCATTACTAGTTGAACTAGTAATGGCGCACCACACACACGGTGCGCCATTACTAACTTGGCTCAAAAATTCCACCGAATACACCCACTGGACCGTCTTTTCGGTTTTAAAAAAATAATAGAAAATGATGGAAATGTCAAAAAAATAAAAGAAAATAAGTTTCCCATGTCATATGTGGTCTAGTTGTTGGGAAAATTTGCAAATGTGAATTTCGACTTTATTTGCAAAATCTCTCTAGAATTTGTAAAATGGGCATAACTTTTGCATACTAACTCGGATGAAAAAGTTTTTTATATGAAAAATCATCTACTCGAAAAGTTAAATCCGAATTTAACATGGGGAACCCGGTTAAACATTTTCAAAATCCTCAAAAACCTAACAGAAAAAAAGTTACGGGGCTTTTAAGATCTGGAGGCAAAAAAATTCAAAAAAATTCAAACTTACTAGTGGCGCACCGTTTGCTAGGTGCGCCACTAGTAACAGAAAAAAAATAGTTTCGAATTTTTTTTCTGGATTTTTTTTTTCAAAATATGATACGTAATATGAACGGAAGTTTGAAATAATTTTTCAAAATTTTATCACACTCATGAACATGAACAAAGTTCTAAACATCAACAAGGTTTAATAGGATTGATATGCTAGATATATCAACAAGTGCCTGTGAAGTGAGCTACTGCTGGGATTGGATAGAACTCTGAAGTTAAGCGTGCTTGGGCTGGAGTAGTGTGAGGATGGGTGACCTTTCGGGAAGTTTGACCACGGAGTGTGATTTGACCCGAGATTAAGCTATAGTGACCGGAGATTAAGAAAAACAAAATTTTGAAAAAAAATACTCCTATGTGGTGCGCCATTACTAAGTGAGATGGTAATGGCGCACCTCTAGGCATACTAATGGCGCACTACAGGTGCGCCTTTAGTAAAAAATACTAGTGGCGTGGTACTAGTGGCGCACCAGTAGTGTGCCATTAGTAGGCAAAACTGGTGCGCCACTAGTAGGCCTTTTCCTAGTAGTGGGCCTCCCAGCGGTGTAAGCGGCGCCGCCGGGGACACATAGCCCGGGCACAAGCGGCGGCGCGCATGACCGAGCCCCCATCCCTAGTCGTCGGCGACCCAAGCCAGCAACGCCGTGCGCGCATTAACCAGCCACCGCCTCCTCCTCTGGAGCTGATTGTGTTTTGGAGTTTTACATGAAGGGTGACTATGCAAAAATACCAGGGCCCCACATGTCATAATCGAGGTTAAAATGCATAAAATGGTCTATCATTGTTTTTTACAAAAGATTACGACCAAAATCAGTGTTTTCTGGCACAAATTCGTAGAAAAGTCTTTTCAGCAACCCTACGCTTCAATGTTGTGGTTTTTTGCAATTCACTCTGTGAGATATAATAATCAGAATGAATGTGTAATACAGAAACTGCATATAATAATCAGAACCAATGTGTAATACCGCAACTGCATATGAGCCGAAATGATTCTTGCCATCCCTGCAGAAAAACAAGGAAATGGTTCTTGCCATGAAATGGCTTGGCCCAGCTAAAGTCTGACGGAGGCCAAAGGAATTATTTGGTCGAACGTTTCTCCTAGCTGGATGGTGAGATGGCGCCGATGACCCAGCTGCATCATCTAGTAGCACGACTCCCAGAAAATGAGTAAACTAGAGGGTACCCCATGTGTTGGTGCCGGAATAGGTTGGTGAAAACTTGAGTTGGTAATATGAGAATCAAAATTTAGAATACATACGTACTTTTATATTTGATTAAGTATAGTTGTAACAATAGTTATTAAATATAAGTAGAATAATTGAGCGGAGAACATTTTCCAATGCATGGTTGAATGTTGCCATTGGTCCGCATGCATAATTGCATGTTTAGGTCGGTCTTATCCCATTAATAATTGTATTGTGAGGTTGCATGCCTACATGTTGAAAGAAATTAGTGGGGAGCATGCGACAAAAAAATTCATCTTACCTTAAAGTTAAACTGCAAATTAGCTTCTTGGTAATGAAACGAATAACAAGCCTATCAAGGAGGTGACGATCGATGCGTCGTGGCAGGAAGGAAGACGTTGGGATGAACTCAGGACGCCGTCGACGTCGTGGCATCATGGAGGTGTGCGGTGTCGTGAGGACCGGAGATAATACAAACAGATAAGTGAACCAGTATTTGGTGCCTCACACCAAAGAACTCATGTGATTTCACCAAGCGCGTGCTCGGTAACAATTTCCATAATAACCTCTATCTTACCATTATATAGGATATGACTACATCACTTTGTTAGAACCTTATCCACAGCCAATCAAATAGGAATTGCAAGTTTGGTAGTTTGGATACAGGAAGTAGCAAGTTTGGTGGTTTGGATACAGGAAGTGGCGTCGCCTGAGTGGTTCCGTCGGCCAGTGCTGCCCACTCATCCGGTCATGTCACGCGACATCAATGCCAGCCGTACATGCACGTGGGTTGGATGGAAAGCACGAGAGAGGCGGAAGGGTTTTCTCGGTGGGCCAGGGTTGTCGGACGCTTGCGTGGGAGCGGTTTAAAGCTCGCAATCCCCCCTCCCCCCCTTCGTTTAGAAGAAAAACGTCTACCGGAATGCCAAACGGACAGTTATGCCATGTTGGATCGCAAACACATGTCCGGACCGCATGGTCAAGACGGTTGCGGGTGGTTTGAGGGTCGACGTTTCTCACAAAACACACACACACACACACACACACACATACACACACACACACACACTTTTATTTTCTTGGGATGATAAACATGTACACGTCCTTTTTGCATACATGTTTCTAAATTATTCTCTACTAAAAATATCCATGAACAACATGTCTCATACGACTTGGCACATTACACGTCAAATGGATAACTTAATTATACAGTCTCGTTTGATATGGTTAAATCACACAGTAGTTATAAATTATACATCTAATGGTCAAAATATGACAGTTTCATCTGTTCTGTTGTCCAGAAACCTTCACCGCGGACAGGCCAAAAATATGGCCAATGACATGTGTCTAAACAGTCAACTCGGAAATGGCAGTGATAACAAGTATACAACTGGCTTGCCTGCAGGTTCACCAGTTGTGGCAAATATCTAGGAAACAATTGTGGGATGGACCAACAAGTCCTAGCCCGCTCTATCAATCTTGTGCTCTCCCAAAGTCAAACGCTAGAACAATCTCTGGTGCAAAAGTGCAGGTGTCATTGTTGCGTATCGGTGGAGAGCTCCCTCGCGGACGTTGTCGACCTTTGATGCATCAGGGCTATGGACTTATATAGAGAGGAACATAGAGAGACGTCGTGAGTGCAGATGGGATTGTGCGTCACACGAAGGTATCGTGAGTGGAGGCTAATCGGTTGCTAGGTTTCATATGCTGGGAGAAGAGGATGTTGTTGGTGGTTGATAGAGTGGGCTTCTAGCACTAGTGCAGAACCGGGCAATAGCACCGGTTCGTAAGACCCTTTAGTGCCGGTTCCATAACCGGCACTAAAGTGTGGGTACTAAAGCCCCCCCCCCCCCCTTTTAGGTACCAGTTCAGCATGAACCGGTGCTAAAGGGCAACCACGTGGCACGAGCCAGCTCCGGGGGCCTGGAGCCCTTTAGTACCGGTTGGTAATACCAACCGGTACTATAAGATTTGGGGCGGTTTTAGTTTTATGATTTCTTTTTCATTTAATTTTGTGTTTCTATTTTAATTCTTTTTCGTTTGCTGGTATTTTATGATACTACACATTGTACACGTTATGCATATATATATATATATATATATATATATATATATATATATATATATATATATATATATATATGCAAAATTGTCTCTACCATAGCTTGCTGTAGACACACCTATCACAGCCGCATGTCATGTTTCTAAGATTCGTGCACAGCGGGAGGTTGAGAAATTATGGATGGGTAATGGTGAGTTTTGGCAGCTCGCATGTCAGGAAAAGGCTGCGCGCAAGGGACAGCACTTTCGGTGGTCCAACTGACGTGCACATGGCCGAGATGGGTAGAGTTGGTGTGTGAAGCTCACTTTTGGAGCGATGGAACCTCTGGCCGAAACGTATAACAGATGCAGCGGCCGGTAGCCCTTGTGTTCAAAAAGCATGTGGTCACGTGAGGCGCCCTGTACGGATGTAGATTGAAATAGTAGCGCGCAGCAGCTGCGAGGCGTCCTGTACGGATGTACAAAAGATGGGATTGAAATAGTAAGTTTGGAGATGGGATTGAAAACATGAGGAGTGTCCTAGTGTGGTTTCGGCCTTATTTTTCTGTAATTATAGGATCATTTGCAATGCGGGATTCAAAGAGCAAAAGTATGCTGGGTCTCTTGAAAATGTTATGTGGCTCAACGCTTTATCAAGTAGTGATGGTCAACCATGCATGAGTTTTGCATGGCGACACATCCACATGTCTGTTTAGTAGTATGAAAGTGTGCATGGTGTTGTTTTGACCGTAATGGTTATCTTATCAACTGGACGTGGAAGCATGGTGCATGGTGTGCGTTTAATCAAACTAATAACCGCTCATAATGACAGACGCCGCTGATATACCATCAGTCTAAGAAATAAAAAATATTTCAACTCATACACGAAGGGCTAAACGCATGAAAAAACTGAACAACATTGTAGCGATGCGAAAGCATTTTTCGGTAAGTTCATGTACCAGCTAGTTTAGCTAGTCAAACCTCATGTATCTGCACAGAGGCACTACGACCACCACTCCTTGTCAAAGTGACCGGGGGGAGCTATTTGTCTGAACCCTGGAATCTAAAGTTACGGAGGACGCGAACTGCCTTATCACACACTCGGAACCGACAAGGCAAACCATCTCAGGTGGAACCGACGATATCAACCATGGGAGCCGATGGATTTAGGGGGGAGGGGGCCGGTAACCCCGGTACGGGAACCGCCAAAAATCATTGATGGGTCCTTCGAAGTTAACCTCGTCGATGCACGGGCACCCGTTCATTCATGGAACCGATATCGGTTACGGAGGACGCGAACCACCTTATCACACACTCGGAACCGACGAGGCAAACCATCTCAGGTCGTGAGAGCATATTATACGGACAAAGTTTACAGATGGTTTTTAATTGGGTAGCCGGACGAGTCAACTAACAATCGCACAGGCTCGTACGCACGCGTCTTAAGTGCTCGCTCAGCAGCCTCAATGGGCATGCATTACTACGGAATACTACGGCAGGTCGTAGAGCTGTATACATTCATTCAAAAACCAACCAAATCTCATGAAACTGAAGCCACAGCAGGACTGATACGTACAGGCGTGTGACAAGTACGGCTCCATTACACACACGTACGACTTTTCCAAACCAACGACCATATCACATGAGCCGTATGATGGCAGACCACATGTGTTTCACGACATGGACCGACGTGGACATGCTGCACGCGACAAGACACTCATGTGTACGTATACATAGTATAGCAGGTTGAACACGTGGCTCACATAGGTTCCTCCCGGGCATACGCATGGACCCGTCGCAGATATCAGACCGAACCTGCGTTCGTTTCGTCGTGGGAGTCACGTGCGAGAAAAATGAGACGTAACAGCGCGCCGTACACATAAGAACCTGCACGTAGTGCTGCCCAGTAGTTGGAACCTGATATATACAACGCTACCGATGGCCACCCTCTCGTACGCACGCGCCCGACAGGTTTTTCGTCAGCCAATTAGGCATAAAGCTGCCAGAACCGGCCTGCCAACACAGCTAAATCATCAGAGCACATGGGCTTCAAACACTACTACAACAAACAGCTAGTACGAATCACAAAGCACACCAACGGTACTGATAGCTATTTCTAGGGCAAGCTATGGTAGAAAATCCTCTTCCTAGTAGAACCAATCATGCATATATATATCATCAATGTCTCACAAACCACCATATTAATTAATTCACACATACACAAATGTATAGCTATATACAATTTCTCCTACATATGCATGTTGCCTTCGGAGCCAGTGGCATTAGCCTAATTGGTGCCTTCGGAGCACGATGACAATTGGAAGTGGTTTTCATGGGGGCGGTAGCGGGTAATAGTATTCTTCCTTCGGATTTATGACCTGGTCGAGCAAAAAGCCCGCTATTTTCTCTTGAAGTGCTTCTACGCGCTCCGTTTCTAGGAGCTTCTACCGCACCTCTTTGAACTGTTAAGAAGGAGATCAATATGCATGTGTATTAGTTGTGTGACTAGATATCGATAATGGTGTAAAAATTGTGAATAGTGTTCTGACAAGCGTACCCATTCCTGTCTTTGAGATCTGCTTCTTTCGGACGCCATCATGCGAATGTTCTCGCAAACGCAGAATGCACACAAATCAGTCCCCTGCGCCTGCTTCAGGGCCTTTACGAGAATGGAATTTGATCAGATAATAATTAATCAAGCATGATAATTAAAGAGATGGCAGCTAGCTAGCTAGCTAGCACTACTTAATTACTTACCTTGGGTCGAAACCATTGAAGCTTTTTGTTCCATTCGCCATCCGTGATGCTGATGAACCTTGCCCAAGCCCTGCCCGCCGACAAAGAAAATGAATAAAGGGGTTATTAATTAGTTCATATACTGAAATGACGAACTAAATAGACCGAGATATATAGTTAATAATGATTGAAATTACCTGTTGACTATCCCAAACAAGATGTTATAGTCGGTTTTAACTTTGAATAGTGAGTCCAGTATTTCAACTGTTCCGACGTCAACTTTAATGATACACAAGACCCAGTGAAATCTGCATGCACACACGTTTGCATGTCTTAATTAAGCGGGCATATGTAAGCAAAAACATGTAGCTAGCTAGTAGGCAAAAACAGAGAATTTGTAGTACAAGACAGTGTGACTCACTGGAAGTTGTAAGGAAGTAGTATATCTTCATTGTATTTGAGGAGCTTCAAGAACTCTAGCATGTTGTCCTCTACGTCCTTTTGATGATGTGGATTTATCCGCCATGTGTATTCATTAACGGTGTTTGGGTCAATGAACCCAATGCCATAGCGTCCACCTTTTCTCATTTCATACATCTTCATCCTGCATAATACCATAGAAAAGAATATAGTGAGGATAATTACAGGTAATGATTGATCAAAAGGATCACTACAGCTAGCTTGAGATTTAAATTACAGAAAGAAATCACTAACAGACAATAGCAACCGACGATAGATTTGTCGAGTGCGTCTTGATTGTATAACTGAAACAGTTCAGAATACTCAACGGACAGAGCTTTCTCATGGAAGTAATGCTCCTCCTTGACATTCACCATGAGGGACAATTGATCAGAAATCTTGGTAATGTTCATGTACCATTGATGCAATTCATACATTCTCGTTGGGAGGTTCTTGACCTTGTCTGGCTCGACCAAAGGTTCGCCCCGGACATATTTCCGTTTTATTTCATCCTCTCTAAGCACAGGCATGGGCTCGATCTCGAGGAGTTGTCCAACAGTGATGTTGAGAACTTCAGCCTGCATTATATGGTCCTTGGTTGTTACCACATTGCCCACCTCGGGAACGTAAACTGTTTGCCCACAATAATATTGGGCGCACGTACTGTCACGTGTTGTTGGCACAACAAGCGAGGGGATCGATTGCGCCGCCTGTTCTCCCAGCTGGGGAATGGTTTTCCCGCATTTTTTGACAGCTGCTTGTTGTTTGCTCGATCCCGAGCTCGCCTCCTTATGTAGACGTGCTCGATTTAACTTCCTGATGTGGCGCTCATAGTCTGTGTCAACAGGCTTGGGAGCTGGTGGTTGAGTCATACGAATGAAGTGGTCAATCGTTTCCTCAGGCACTTTCTCCCTTGGCGGCGGTGGCGATTTCGGTGCAAAATGGGCTTCCACCTCGGCCTTCGGTATGGCTGTGTTTTCCTCCTCGGACTTGTCATAAGGCCTCTGCGGAAGAGGCGTGAGGCTTGGACCATATTTATATCGCTTGCCTCCGCCTTTACTTCCTGTACTACCACAACTCGTACCGCTACGCACCATAGCTGCGGGGTGTCTCTTCCGCGATTGCTGAGGCGGCGGAGATGGCTGACGAGGCTGAGTTGGATGAGGAGGAGTGGCCTGAAGCTGTGCCAGACTTGGAGGAGTGGCCTGAGGTTGTGCCGGACTTGGAGGAGGAGTGGACGTCTGACGCTGTGGCGGACTTGGAGGAGGAGGAGTGGCCTGACACTTTGCCGGACTTGGAGGATGAGTGGCCTGACACTTTGCCGGACTTGGAGGATGAGTGGCCTGGCATTTTCACTACTAGAAAAACCCCTACTAATGGCGCACCTAATATGGCCATTAATGGCGCATCAATGGTGCGCCATTACTAGCACGCCATTAGTAATTTTTACTAATGGCGCACCACTGAAGCGCCATTAGTATCTGGTATACTAATGGCGCACCTAGCAGTGCGCCATTAGTATACCATTCGGTGCTCCACTGATATTCCCTCTAGGTGCGCCACTAATAACCTTATAGGTGCGCCACTAGTAATAAAGGAAGGTGCGCCACTAATAAGGGCTTAAATGCGCCACTAGTAATGTATTTGGAAAAAAAATCCAATTTTACAGAAAACAACCTATAAGGAAAATAATTTAAAAACAAAAAATGAAATAGAATCATATTTTTTATTATAGTAAGAATATTACAATGTCTTTACAAGTATCCAATAAAAGCAAAATTGCAAGGAAATAAAAGAAAATCCTAAACTAATCTTCTAGTAATCTTTTCTTCTTTTTCTTCACTTTATCCCTGCAAAATGTAACAAAATAAACAGAAATACAAACAAACTATTTATAACATGTCAATATTGTCATTTTTTATAACATGTCAATACTGTCTTTTCCAGAATTACATGGTGTGAATATTGTATGAGTAAGATTATAATGGAAATGAATTGCAGAGGACATATGAGGTTCAACACTAATCATCGACAAGATGGAAGCGCTATGTACATATATTGGGCATTCGTTCTTCGTTCTTCGCTCTCCGACAGACCGCACCCACCCTACCAGGACTGCTCGGCGTTGCCCTCACCTGCATTGTTCCTTTTTTTTGAGAATGAAAGAGAGGGAATGAAAACCTGAGCGATTTCAAGCATGTGATGAAAGGATTGTTTTTGGGCCGATCGCCGTACCTTTTTCTCTTGCTCTTGTCTGACGAGGACGAGGTAGGGTTGCTGTGCCAGTTCCGCTTGCGCTGGTTGATGAACCAGTTGTTGATCTGCTTCAGCTGCAGCCCCGTCTCCTGCACCAGCCGCGCCTTGTCCTCCTCCTAGCAATACCCACCAGCGATGCTCATCAGTAGGACAACAAGAATTGCATGTAAAATGGTGACAAAGTTGCTGGCGATGACGGTATATGCGGGATGTCTGTCACATACAGTTGGGTACGGCCATTTGGCGTGGGCTTGCCACCAAGCTTTCAGGGTAGACGCCGTGTCCCCTGGGAGCTTTCCGGCTCTTCGCTTCCGCAGCATCTTCTCCCTGATGTCCACAAGCTTTTCTCTATACCCCTGCAAAGTCAGGAAAATAATTTTGTTTACAGTTCAGTTTGGACACCAACATAGTGGCAGCTGACAGAATGGAAGGCAGCGAGTTTTACCTGTTTAAGCTCATGCTTCAGCTCTTGCCTCACGCGCTCGACCAAGGATCTCTCACCCTCGGTTAGCATTCCGAAGCCCATGCCATCTGACACATCATTCCCGTCAAACATGTTGCTCTCACTGTCGACCGGATTGTCTTCGTCATCGGACATAGTTGCCCCGGTGCCTTCACCAGGAGATGCCCCTATAGGAAGAATCGATATTAGCAAAACTCAGAACTGGCCAATCTCCAACCTATCCTGGTCACATTTATATTGCGTCTTGCCTTGGCAGGTACTTATTCTTGCTCTAGTTTTTTTTTCAGTACAATATATAACTAAGCCTATCCAGGCTTAATCTTGCTCTATTTTTTTTCTGACACAATTCTCATTATTTTCTGAAGGCAAACTTCCATGTTCAAGCATATGCCTCTCATCGTAAACTGATTGATGATTACACATACAAACAGATTATGCAAAGTTCTATTGTCAACAAAAAAAAAAGAAAAATCACTCCCTTTGGTTTTTACAGCGACACCAGTTTCCAGTGTGACTGGATATTGGCATGGTTTTCTCATAGGTGTGTGCCTCGTGATGCCTATAGGCAGAATGGTGGAAAATGTGACGTAGCAAAAGGAACTAAAAACAGTACTATATGCAGACAATCAATATCCATGAATTAAATTCAAGTAAAGTACAATTCCACTAGAAATTTTGTAGCCATGTCAGTTCATTTTGACGATGAAGCATTATTCAATATGCAACACTTTTTTTGCACTACGCAAGGGGCTTCTTTTCCTATATGGATTATATGTCATTTTGACAAGCAACATAAAGTATCTGAAAGGGTAACCCTTGTGTGATGGTTCCCGATTATATAGTCCGTGACTGTTCCGTGTGGAAGCTAATTGCAGTAGACATATTAAGAGAGACTTTATCAGGACAGCTTAGCTAAGATTATGAACGCAAGGTACTGTCAGTTCAGTTGCATGGTTGGTGCAACACAAGGTTCATGAATAACTGCCACATACACCGAACTGAAATCTCAAAAGGTACAGCTTTGAAGCCAGGTCCAACAGCTCAAAGTCTGCAACTCTTGTAACTAATAATAATATATAAGAAGGAACCGGTACTACTATAAAGGTGGACCTAGTATCTCATAGGACCTACAAGGGTGTGAATTATGACCTATATTTTCTGTCACGACGCGCAATAATACAGGAAAATGGCCAGTCATCGAGCTCTTTCTAGTTGAGTTGAAAAACAAAATATAAGATGTTTTTGCAGTTCTTATATTCTGGTACAGAGGTAGTATTTGTGTTATGTTTGTACTCGCTGGATGCAGAGAGCAGAAGCAATGGATCCCTTCTTTTAAAAAAGAATTCCCCTGTGGTTGAGATCCTATGAAACGGCGCCCCTCATGTAGCATGATACTTACTGTGACTATCAACCTCTTAATAAGCATGTAGTGTAGAGATTGTAAAACCCTCTTCCTAGAGAATTTAAGAAGCACTTATCTTGCTGCTGAACTGATGAAGTTAAGATGATGTATGGTACCTGTAAGACTCTGCAGAGTTTGCTCGAGCTCCCAGCAGGCCATCACCGCCTCCAGGGCGTGGACGCGCACATGCTGCTGGAGCTGTTCCTTGAAGGAACAGAGGAGCAGCACATAGTGTGTCTGCAACAAGGAAAACAGAACCTTTAGAACACATATATAGAGAAAAAGGCAGGTGGTCGATAATAACCTTTACACAAGGAGAATTGCCATTTCCAGGCAAAGGAAGGAGCCCCTGCTTGCCTAGCAAAGGGACACTTGTAGTTGTTTTTTGGGGTTTGCTTTTGTCTCTATCGCAGAGGTGAGGCGCTTGTGGTTGAGGAAACAAAGTTGCTCACAGCTAGAGCCTAGAGCACGCAGTAAATTATTTGGAGGTGGGATGGGTAGCAATCAAGGGATGAACTAGCATAATACTCATAGTTGAAGAAGCTAACTTTAACCAAATCCACCGGCGGAGGTTAGCGAGTGCTAATAATCCCATGTGAGCTCGTGCGCAACCAATCAAACATGTTGTGTGCGTTGGAAGAAAAAGGTAACCTGGCTTAGCCTGTTTGAAATCCCAATCCCAGTCCCAACACGAGCAGGGCAATTTCATCACCAAATCCCATCCAATCCCCAAATTTTCGAACCACACACACACACGCACACCGCATCAATCTACTACACATAACATAGAGCACGCGCGGGGCAGCCCGGCCCAGCCGGCGCGGGGCGTCCGTACGCGGCGTGAGCGTGAGGCGAGGAGGCCTGGTGGTGGTAGCAGCTCACCATGAAGAGGTCGAGCTCCTCGCCGCCGGCGGGCGCGACGGCGGGGGGCACGGGCGGCGGGGCGCGCGCGGCGATCTGCGCGGCGATGCGGGGGAGCTGGTCGACGGGGGTGGTGACGCGGAGGCAGGCGACGTGCGCCTCCAGCAGCAGCAGCCTGCCCTGCACATAAAACGAACCAATGAGGGGACGGGAGGGGAGATGAAGAAGATGGCCTGCAGCCACACGCACCATGGTCGGGGTCGGAGATCCGTCACCGGAGATGGCCTGCAGCCGTCGTCTGTCGCCCGGAGGTTGAGGCGTCGTACCTCCATGGCTAGGCTAGGCTAGGGTTTCTGGCATCTCCGTCCTGGCTTCTGTCGGCCCTGGATGGATGGTCGCGGCTCAGGTCGACGACGGGATGATGCGCCGTGGATCTGGATCTGGGCTCTCCTCACCTCCCTGGAAGCTCGCCGGAGAAGGCCTTCCCTTCCCTCCCCTCCTCTCCTCTACTGGGAGAGAAGAGGAGAGAAGAGAAGAGAAGGTGAGGTGCGGCAGCGCTGCAGGGAGAGGAGGCCGCCATGACCGGGCTCCTCCTGCTGCCATGGTCGCCATGGCATCGGGCTAGGGTCTCGGCCCGACCAGGCAGACAGAGGAGAGGATAGGGAGGTCGCCGGCGCGGCGTGGATGGGGAGAGGAGGCCGCCGGAGAGGTGATGCGGAAGAGGAGATCAGCGGCGGCGTTGGGTCAGAGCCGGAGGAGAGGCGGGTGGCTGTGTCAGGAGGAAGGGGAGGGGATAAGGGGTGATAGCAATGGCGCACCGGTAGGGGGTGCGCCATACGTATAGCTAGCAATGGCGCATCTCTTACTGGTGCGCCATTACTAGTTAAAACTAGTAATGGCGCACTTTCCCCCTGGTGCGCCATTGGTAAGTCTGGGAAGGGGTGTGGGGCCAGGACAAAACTACTAATGGGGCACCACACACTAAGTGCGCCATTAGTAATATGGCCACTAATGGCGCACCCATATCTGGTGCGCCATTGCTATATAGCAGTGGCGCACCACATGTCTGGTGCGCCATTAGTGTCCATATCATCTATAGCCCTTTTCCTAGTACTGTTTGCCGGACTTGGTGCACTTGCAGGAGCGGGAGTCTGCTGACTCGGTGGCGGACTTCGACGAGGAGTCGGCTGATGCAGTGTCGGTGGCCTTCGAAAGATGATGCAATCCTTTTTCCATAGGATGATACGATGTTTGGCCTCTCCGAGAAAGCGCTCGTCGTCACCTCCAGGAATGTCAAGCTGTAGCTCCGAATATGGTGGGTCCACCACCTCATCAACCAAGACACGAGCATAGCCTGCTGGAATCGGGTTGCAATGGAAGGTTGCCTCGGGGGGATTTGTAAAAGCAACGGCGTCCGCCACCTTCATGGATATATTCGTTATTTTGACATGTAGCTCGCAGTTAGTGTTCTCCGTGATGTCATCCACGGGGTATCTACCCAGCATTGCGTCATCCGGGGCGGAACCCACGCTGCTTCTCGGCATGGATGGGGCGGTGCTATCCAATGCTGGATCATCCGCTAGCTGCTGCAGCTGTTGAGACCCCCTTTGCTGGGTATGTGAGTCGATCTGCTCCTGCTGCCGCTGGAATTTGACTGCCAATTCCGCTTGACTTGCTTTTAGGCCTTGAAGGCATTCATAGTCCCGCTTCCTCTGCTCCTCCTCCATCTTCCTCGTCTTCTCCTCCGCAATCTTATTTCTCGCACGGGTTCTGTAGTCGGTGTTCCAGTCTGAAAACCCCTCATACCACGGAATAGTGCCCTTGCCTCGTGTTCTTCCCGGGTGTTCAGGATTTCCCAGGGCACGCGTAAGCTCGTCGTTCTCTCTGTTGGGCTGGAACACCCCCGATCGTGCCTCTTCTATTGCAACAATTATCGCATCGTCGGCTCCTTTCAGACTTGCCTTCGTCAAAACATTGCCTGTCTTCGGGTCCAACTCCCCCCCCCATACGCATAGAACCAAGTCCTGCACCTGGGGGGCCAGCTCTTAGTAACCGGAGTGACACCTGCATCCTTCATCTCTTTCTCAGACTTATCCCACTTAGGCATTGCCACCGCATAGCCACCTGGCCCCAGCTTATGGAACTTATCCTTTTTTTCGGCATTCTTCTTGTTTATTCTCGATCAATCCTTTGCTAATTCTGAATCCTTGAATTTCACGAAATCGTCCCAATGAGCACGTTGGTTCTCTAGTGTTCCCTCGAATACTGGAGTCTTCCTTCCTCCCTTGACGTACTTGTCCCATTCACGATTCTTGCGGTTCTTGAATGCAACCGCCATCTTCCTAAGAGCAGCGTCCTTGACTTTCTGCACATCTGCTTTTGTGAAATGATCTGGTAAGGTGAAATGTTCCATGAGAGTATCCCAAAGCAGATCTTTTTGATTCTTGTCGACAAAAGTAACATCTGGACGTGGCTTTGCTGGCTCTCTCCATTCTTGAAGTTTGATCGGGAGTTGGTCCTTCACAAGAACTCCACACTGATGAACGAACTTGTCCGCAATCTTCTTAGACGCTAATGGTTCGCCATTAGGTCTGACTGCCTCGATATTGTACTTTACGCCCCTCCTTCAACTTTTTGTTCGGGCCTCGTTTCGTCCTTTTGCCTAAAGATTTGCTCGATCCGGATGGCCGAAAGAACAAAGATCGATTCGTTAATATATCTTCAAGTCATTTAAAACTTGTGATGATCACCAGATGCCTGCTTATATAAATATACCTCGCCGGTCTTTGTTGTTTCAGGATCAACATGTTCTTCGTCATCGTCATAATCGTAGTTCATGACTTCATCAATTCGGTCGTCGCGATCGAATATCATATCATCCTCTCCGGTGTTGTTTAGAAATTCGGAGCCGTCATAATCTTCTTCTTCATTCTGATCATCATCTGGCGGCGTATCATATCAAACATGGTTTGTTCTCCCTCTTTGTCGGTATTGTATGCCATAGCTTTTATTTAACTAATCAAAAAGAAATATAAAACAATTTAGTATTCAAATTACATCGTCTCGAATAATAGATATAATCTTGAATACATCGTCTAGAATAATAGATATAATCTCGAATACATCGTCTAGAATAATATATAATATTGAATAGTACATCACTGGCTAGGTAGCTAATTAAAGATCAAATACTACAGAAGAATCTAGGACACTCGCGGTTCCTGCGGCACGGGCGGTGGACACCCAAAGAGAAGGAACCCTCACAGGATCATAGCTGAAGTGAGATCCCCGAAGAAACTGCCAGGTATTGGAGAACCTGCCACCTTCTAATGCAACCATGTAGCGATGGACGTGCTCGTCCTCCTCCCTGACACGGCGACGTACCACCTCCGGCGGGGCCGGGTCCCTCCGCACCGAAACTGGCCCACGCGAACGCCACCAAACGAGATTAGGGTCGACGACGGGACCCGGGGCTGGGTTCCTCATCAAGCGGCATGCCCCTCTAGGCAGCACCTCCCAGTGCCAGCCCGGCGGAGCCCAGTCCCGGACATGGGTCAGCCGGACGTCGTCGCGGACGGGTCGACGGTGAGGATGCGGGCTGGGCATCGTCGAGAACAAATACTAGCTATATGCCCGCAAAAAGTAACATTTTTTTAATGATTGGATTTTGATGACTAAAATTTCTAACATTTCTATATAACACTAATTATGCTATCATTGCATATGTCAAAAAACTATATACTATTTCATACTAATTAAGCATCTAACACTAAAAACAGAAAACACAACTTCTATACATCCATTAAAAAACTGAAAAACAACATTATATAAAAAAATTCCATACTAATTAAACACTAATTATATCCATCTAACATGCATTCATACATATATAATAGTGAAAAAATAATAATCTAAATAATCTAAACTAATTAAACATACAAAATACGTATATACTAATATATATATATATGCATTAATTCATACATATGTACGTGTGTGTGTGTGTGTGTTCATCATGCTTGTGTGTGTGTGTGTATGGGCTCGGGGAGGGGCGGCGCCCATGGTGGCCGCCGGGGGCGAGGGAGAGGGGTTAGAGGGGGAGAGCTCACAGCGGGGCGACGGCGACGGCGAGGCGACGGCCGGGGGCGGTGACGGGCCGGGGCGGTGACGGGCCGGGGCGTGACGCGGGGGTGGCGACGCGGGGACGGCGCGACGGGGACGGGCCCGAGGCGGCGACGGGGACGAGGGCGGCGACGGGGACGGGGGCGGCGACGGCGACGGCGTCGATCGATCATGGCGTGCGGGCGGTGCTTCAATTTGGAAACAGACGAAGAAACAGAGGGAGAATGAAATTTTCCAAGTGTTGTATATATAGGAGAGGCCTTTAGTACCGGTTGGAGCCACCAACCGGTACTAAAGGCCAACTTTGGCCAGGCGAAGAGGCGGGAAGACGAGGCCTTTAGTACCGGTTAGAGCCACCAACCGGTACTAAAGGGTGGTCTTTAATACCGGTTGGTGGCTCCAACCGGTACTAAAGGCCTCGCGCTGCCATCCAAAAGTTTAGTCTCACCTCGCCGGGCGAAGGGCAGCCGCACTGGTTTATAAAGCCAGTCGTGGCTACCACTTCGAACTCCTCTATATAGCAAACTTGTGGGCCTAAACTCTGCGCGCTGCCCTGTGAGTCTGCTCGGCCTTTAAGGCCTGTAATTACACACTTGTGGCCCATCAGGCCCACAGGGCAGCGCCCCAATTTTTTTTATAGTTATTTTCTTTTCTGCTTTATTTTCTTCTATTTATCTTTGCCTAGTTTTTTGTATAGTTTTTTCTTTTCTGTTATATTTATTTTCTTCTATTTACTTGTGAGTAGGTTTTCATCTAGTTTGCCAAAATTCAACATTTTCAGAGTTCATTTTGTAGTGATTTTCAATTTCACGGTCATTTTGTAAACGATTGAAAAATAGAAAATATAATTTTTTTCTTTTCTGCTTTATTTTTTCTTCTTTTTATTTCCGAGTAGTTTTTTCTTTTCTGCTATATTTATTTTCTTCTATTTATTTCTAAGTAGTTTTTTATATAGTTTTTTTCTTTTCAGCTATAGTTTTTCTTCTTTTCTGCTATTTTTTCTTTTCTGCAAAACTTGATGGTCAAAGTCTGGAGTTATAACTTAAAAAAAGAAATGCCGACGTGCAATTAGTTTTTTCCATAACAGAAGAAGTCCGGAGTTGTAATAAATTATTAAAAATAAAAAAGAGGTGCAATGCTCGTTAATTTGCTTCAAGCCTTTCGGAATAGTGTAAACTGCACTGCGCATAGCTCTGTGCAGTCTACCGTATTCCTGAAGGTTTGAAGCTAAGCAACATGAGCATTGAGCCTCTTCTTCATTGTCTCTGCACTCAGGGCTTATAAACCGCTCCTAGTCCCTCTCACTTCGCGAGGTGGGACTAAAAAACAGCTTACGTCTGGTTCATCCATGAACCGGTACTAAAGGTGCTCGTGGGGCCCTAGCCTTACCTGACACAACCTCATTAATACCGGTTCGTGGTACGAACCGGCACTAAATGGTGATGGTGGGGCCATAGCTTGACCGGAGGCTGACACAGCCTCTTTAGTACCGGTTTGTGGCATGAACCGGTACTAAAGGTTCGCCACGAACCGGTGCTATTGATCGCCGCCACGAACCGGCACTAGTGTACACATTAGTGCCGGCTGAAATTCCAACCGGCACTATTGTGCTTCACATTTGACCCTTCGCCACGACCTAGTACTAAAGGGGGTGCGCTGGCATAGGTGCGGTGCGACAAGTTTAGTCCCACCTCGCTAGCCGAGGGGCGACCGCACTGGTTTATAAACTCCCTTGCGGTCACTTTCTCGAGCTCCTCTCCAAAGCAGGCCTACTGGGCCTACGTGTTCTTTGCTGCCCTGTGGGCCCACTTGGCCTTTGCGGGCTTGCATTCTGGCCCAACAACAGGTTGGGTTTCTAGTCATATGCAGGCCGCTCTGGCCTAGTAGGCGGGCTTTTTTTATTTTTTTTGCTTTATTTATTTTTGTGTTGTTTTTTTGTGTATTTAGAGTTTCTTTGTGAATATTTTTGCTTTAGGTACAAAAAATTACAAACTTTCTGTTAGTGTCCGTAGTTTTCAAATTTGAATAGTTTAAATTTTGAATTATTTGAAGTTAGTGTGAATAACTTAACTTTAAAAATCAGTAAAGGCATGAAAGAATTTGTTTGCACATAAAATTTCTTCGCGTTTCAAATGCCAAAACACATAACTACCCTAACTATTACAGAGATTCCCCTCTGGGTGTGAAACACAGAAGAAAGTGATGATAGTGAAGCCGATCACATCCCAGATCTTTGGGTGTGAAACTTTTTCTTCGCGTGTGTCCCTTTGCGCCGTAACCATGGAAAATCTTCATCATTTAACGGGATGCTCGGGTCAATATTCACTGTGAATGGAGCAATTTCATCAAACTTTTCATAATCTTCTGACTTGTCTGTCTTGTCATCCACTCCCACGATGTTTCTCTTCCCAGAAAGAACTATGTGCCGCTTTGGCTCATCGTACGATGCATTCGCTTCCTTATCTTTTCTTTTTCTTGGCTTGGTAGACATGTCCTTCACATAGAAAACCTGTGCCACATCATTGGCTAGGACGAATGGTTCGTCTGCATACGCAAGATTGTTGAGATCCACTGTTGTCATTCCGTACTGCGGGTCTTCCGTTACCCCGCCTCGTGTCATATTGACCCATTTGCACCGAAACAAAGGGACCTTTAAACCACGTCGATAGTCAAGTTCCCATATGTCCTGTATATAACCATAATATGTTTCCTTTCCCGTCTTGGTTTCTGCATCAAAGCGGACACCACTGTTTTGGTTGGTGCTCTTCTTATCTTGGGCGATCGTGTAAAATGTATTACCATTTATCTCGTACCCTTTGAAAGTCATTATATTCGAAGATGGTAACTGGGACAGCAAGTACAGGTCATCTTCAATAGAGGTGTCATGCATGGTACGTGTCTGCAACCAGCTGGCGAAACTCCTGGTTTGTTCACGTGTAATCCAGTCATCAGACCGCTCCGGGTGTTTGGAGCGTAGCAAATTCTTGTGTTCATCCATATACGGAGCCACCAAGGCGGAATTCTGTAGAACTGTGTAGTGTGCTTCAGTGAGAGAATGTCCGTCCATACATATTATTTGTTCCCCTCCTAGCGTGCCTTTTCCATCCAGTCTGCCCTTATGCCGCGATTCAGGAACACCAATCGGCTTAAGGTCAGGAATAAAGTCAATACAAAACTCAATGACCTCCTCATTTTGATGGCCCTTGGAGATGCTTCCTTCTGGCCTAGCACGGTTATGAACATATTTCTTTAAGACTCCCATGAACCTCTCAAAGGGGAACATATTGTGTAGAAATACAGGACCCAAAACGTTAATCTCTTCGCATAGGTGAACTAGGACGTGCGTCATGATGTTGAAGAAGGATGGTGGGAACACCAACTCGAAACTGACAAGACATTGCACCAAATCATTCTGTAACCTTGGTATGATTTCTGGATCGATTACCTTCTGAGAGATTGCATTGAGAAATGCACATAGCTTCACAATGGCTAATCGAACATTTTCCGGTAGAAGCCCCCTCAATGCAACCGGAAGCAGTTGCGTCATAATCACGTGGCAGTCATGAGACTTTAGGTTCTGGAACTTTTTCTCTGCCATGTTTATTATTCCCTTTATATTCGACGAGAAGCCAGACGGTACCTTAATACTGAGCAGGCATTCAAAGAAGATTTCCTTCTCTTCTTTGGTAAGAGCGTAGCTTGCATGACCCTGATGTATGCCGTCTTCTCCGTGCATACGTTGCTGGTCCTCCCGTGCCTCAGGTGTATCTTTTGTCTTCCCATACACGCCCAAGAAGCCAAGCAGGGTCACGCAAAGATTCTTCGTCACGTGCATCACGTCGATTGCGGAGCGGACCTCTAGGTCTTTCCAATATGGCAGGTCCCAAAATATAGATTTCTTCTTCCACATGGGTGCGCGTCCGTCAGCGTCCTTCGGAACAGGTTGTCCGCCAGGACCCTTTCCAAATATCACCTTCAAATCCTTGACCATATCATGTACATCAGCACCAGTACGGTGGCGAGGCTTCGTCCGGTGATCCGCCTCACCTTTGAAATGCTTGCCTTTCTTTCTTACGGGATGCCTGCTCGGAAGAAATCGACGATGTCCCAGGTACACATTCTTCTTACAACTATTCAAATATATACTGTCGGTATCATCCAAACAGTGCGTGCATCCGCGGTATCCCTTGTTTGTCTGTCCTGAAAGGTTACTGAGAGCAGGCCAATCATTGATGGTCACGAACAGCAACGCCTTTAGGTCAAATTCTTCCCCCATGTGCTCATCCCACGCACGTACACCTGTTCCATTCCACAGTTGTAAGAGTTCTTCAACTAATGGCCTTAGGTACACATCAATGTCGTTGCCGGGTTGCTTAGGGCCTTGGATGAGCACTGGCATCATAATGAACTTCCGCTTCATGCACAACCAAGGAGGAAGGTTATACAAACATAGAGTCACAGGCCAGGTGCTATGGTTGCTGCTCTGCTCCCCAAAAGGATTAATGCCATCTGCGCTTAGACCAAACCATACGCTCCTTGCGTCATCTGCAAACTCCTTCCCGTACTTTCTTTCGATTTTTCTCCACTGCGACCCGTCAGCGGGTACTCTCAACTTTCCGTCTTTCTTACGGTCTTCTCTGTGCCATCGCATCGCCTTGGCATGCTCTTTGTTTTGGAACAAACGTTTCAACCATGGTATTATAGGAGAATACCACATCACCTTGGCAGGAATCTTCTTCCTGGGGCGCTCGCCCTCGACATCACCATGCTCATCGCGGCTGATCTTATAGCGCAATGCACCACATACCGGGCAAGCGTTCAAATCCTCGTACTCACCGCGGTAGAGGATGCAATCATTAGGGCATGCATGTATCTTCTGCACCTCTAACCCTAGAGGGCAGACAGCCTTCTTTGCTTCGTACGTACTCTCGGGCAATTCGTTGTCCTTTGGAAGCATATCCTTTATCATTACCAGCAACTTTCCAAATCCCTTGTCAGATACACCATTCTCTGCCTTCCATTGCAGCAATTCCAGTGTGGTGCCCAGCTTTTTCTTGTCACCTACGCAATTCGGGTACAACAATTTTTTGTGATCCTCTAACATGCGCTGCAACTTCTTCTTCTCCAAATCACTTGCGCAGTTTCTCTTTGCATCGGCAATGGCCCGACCTAGATCATCAACGGGCTCATCTGATGCCTCTTCTTCAGCTTCTTCCCGCATTGCCGGCTCAGCTTCTTCCCGCATTACCGGCTCAGCTTCTTCCCCCATTGTTGTATCATCGTATTCAGGGAACCCATGGCCAGGATAGCTGTCGTCGTCCTCTTCTTCTTCATTGTCTTCCATCATAACCCCTCTTTCTCCGTGCTTGGTCCAAACATTATAGTGGGGCATGAAACCGGACTCAAACAGGTGGACGTGAATGGTTCTTGACGTAGAGTAATTGCGACCATTCTTACAGCCAGCACATGGACAAGGCATAAAACCATCCGCCCGCTTGTTTGCCTCAGCCGCAAGCAGAAAAGTATGCACGCCCTCAACGAACTGGGGAGAGCATCGGTCATCGTACATCCATTGCCGGCTCATCTTCATTACACAACACCGAATAGACCAAATTAATACAAGTTCATACATAAAGTTCATACAACACTTAAATGCAACAAACAAATAACTCTCTAGCTAAAGCATTTAAATGCAACAACAAATGCGATCAAGATCGCAACTAAGGTAACAATTGATCCAACAGCATAATGATACCAAGCCTCACTATCGATGGCATATTTTCTAATCTTTCTAATCTTCAAGCGCATTTTCTCCATCTTGATCTTGTGATCATCGACGACATCGGCAACATGCAACTCCAATTCCATCTTCTCCCCCTCAATTCTTTTCAATTTTTCTTTCAAGTACTCGTTTTCTCTTTCAACTAAATTTAACCTCTCGACAATAGGGTCGGTTGGAATTTCCGGTTCACATACCTCCTAGATAAAAATATCTATGTCAACTTGATGGGCATAATTTGTCATAAACACGAAATGCAACAAATAGTTTTAAAAGAGAATATACCACATCCGAATCATAACAAGGACGAGGGCCGACGGGGACGGATATCAAAACCATGGCACTATGTATAACAAACAACGTACGGGTAAGATAATTATTATACGAGTAACTATATATCCAAATCACACAAACATCAATTTTTTATATAAAATTTCATGAACAAGAGGCTCACCACAAGGTGGTGCCGGCGACGGGACGGTGCGGGCGATCGACGGTGGTTACGACGGAGATTTAGAAGGCACTAAGTAAACCACACCTACATATGCAAACTAAGTGTTATTTTGACCTCAAATTGCATATAAATCAAATACTACCACATATAATTCCTCCCAAATTACTAAAACCCACAATTAATCACTATATAAACCAATGCAAGAGCTAATCTAGCAATGAGAGATGAAAGGACAAAGTTGCTAACCTTGGTGATCATTTGAATGGATGAGGGCCTGCAAATCTTGACAAATTTGGGGCAAATTTTGTGATGAACTCAAGAGGAAGAAGGGAAGAACAGAGGAGAGGGAGAGGGGAAAGGGGGAAGAACAGAGTGCGGGTGGACGAAGGGTTTATATAGGACGACCTTTAGTACCGGTTCGTGCCACGAACCGGTACTAAAGGTGCTGGAAGGGCCCCACTCTGACAACATCCTGCCACCACTTTCTTTAGTACCGGTTCGTGGCACGAACCGGTGCTAAAGGTTCGCCACGAACCGGTACTAAAGAGCTCCTCCCACCTAGCCGTTGGAACCGGCACTAATGGACACATTAGTGCCAGTTCTGTTACAAACCGGGACTAATGTGTCTCACATTTGACCCTTTTTCTACTAGTAGTAGGCTCAAAGTCACCATTGACGTGGTTATACGTTATACTAATGAACATCACTGGTGAAGACTGACATGCCACACTATTTGTGCCCGTTGGTGACACAATGTCATCACCGATAGGTCGCAATTTCAAACACCCTATGACGACCTTACCATTCAAATTTGAGTCAGCTTTGACGATGATTACTAACGGGTGGCTTGCAAACTGTTAGAGGTAACGCTACTACTTACGGTTTCATATAGATCTGCCAGTGGCGACGCATATGTTGTGACGTGTTTTTTTGCTATGGCTCATAGCTTTGTGAGGCCTGTCTGGCTCACCAAACTTCCTCCCTTGCAATTCATCTAAGCTATGTCCAATGCTTTCTGCATATATCATAATTCGCTCGGTTGGTGCTGTCTTACTCCTGGGTGTGTTAGACATCAAAAAAATTACAACAACATCTTGACTATCCATGTCGATAGATCGCAAATATCTCATATTACACTGCTGATGCAAAAATTATCACTGGGATGATGGTCACACACATATGCAATGTGAGGCAAGAGGCTTTCGTGTCACTACACTGTGATTGCTGATCTTGAAGAAAGCATTTATTATCTGTCTCTAGACTTAAAAGGCGAGCATATCATACTACTTCTATTTTAAGTGGTTTTCCAATCTAAAAGCTAAAGCTCTGTTATTACTCTAGCTCTAACAAATGTTTCGACTGTAATTTTTTATCATGCATTCTTCCAAACGAAATACCATATATGCCTTTGTTCTACATAAACGATGGTTGTGAATATACTTGTATTGTAACATAATAAAAATGAATATGTTCTTTTATTTGAGAGAAACAAAAAAAGAGAAATCTTTTTCTTGCAAGTTAGTTGGAGAGTACGGATCTCAAAGCAATGTTGAAGGGTTGGAGATAAGAGGTTCCATGTAGCTCAACCTACAGAGGAACTTTCTGTCTAGGGTATATGTTGTCACCCTCTAGGTAGCTAAAACTCTCTTCTCGAAACCGTGATACAGACTTGCGAACCGGGGTAATACTGGATCAAAGTCGCATGGCCATGCTTTCTGGTTGTGATCATGGTTATCAATTTCAGTTTCAACAAAATTTCAGCACCAACTGAAATAACTGAAATTCAGTTATTTCAGTTTGCATTTCAGCCAAAAGGCCGAAATATTCATATGAATTTAATTAAATATTTGAAATTTTCAAAAACTATTTTGAAAAATATTTGATTTCCTGTGTACTACTGAATTTGCTGAAATATTTTGACCGAAACGTAATATTTCAGTGTCTACTGAAATTAATGAAATTCAGTGAATTACAGTGAAATCTCACTGAAAGTGAAAACCATGGTTGTGATCACTCGAGAGGGATAGAGAGTATCTCTCTGAGTTAGAGGGGCAAATCCCATCTTGGACAACCATTTCTTGCGAGACTCTTCATGACTAACCCATAAGCTACCTATAAAACTAACCAATTACGGAATAACGTTTGATAGACCCTAAGAGAGTCACTCCGAAGTGTTGAAATACCTTTCTCTATTATTTACGTTTACTTGTTGAGGTTTTTGTAACCCTGGTTTACGTTCGAATAGGATATGGTTCTATCTCTTGTGTATGTTTTGTAGGAACCAAGTGAATCAATTGAAACTGATCTCCTACGTAAATACCTAAGCGATGTATACATGTACGAGTCCCTGCTACTAAATTTGCACACTCGTCCACCTACTCTCATATGTCATACAAAGACTAACTCTCTTTTCACACATCTCCAGCCATGGCATTCTGCTTCAACCTGCAGCCTTGCAATCCTATCAATCAGCAGGTCATTGAGCACCTCACGAGAACTAATTTCCTACTCTAGAGAGCACAAGTTCTCCCACAGATCAGAGAGTCCCTGATATTAAGCTAAATGGACGACACCATCATTGCACCCTGGGAGCACATTGAGGTTTAGATGGCTTACAAGAGCGGCATGGATGTGGCAAATCCCCTGTACATTATGTGAGTTTACCAGGAACAATAAGTGCCTGTATATGTGATGGGGTGTCTCTCCCGAGAGATCCTGGCGTAGGTCTTGGATATCACATCCAAGGATCCTCTCTAGAAGGAAATTAACGAAATATTATTCATCCCTATCACAGTCAATGGCAATCCAACTCCATGACCAACACTCTAACACAAAGAAAGGCGAGATGATGGCGTCGGCTTACTCCAAAAATATGAACGGGGTCATTGACGAGATGGTTGTGATTGGTAAGAAAATTGATGATGACGATTAATACCGCATAATCTTGCGGGACTCGACAGCAACTACAACTCCTTTGTCTCTGCCATCTCCGCCACGACCATCTAGAGTGATCAGCCACCAATCTCCCTCAGTGACCTATACGGTAAACTCTTTGCGTTAGGGAGCTGGTTTTAGGCCCAGGCTCCTAGCATACTCCGCAAATCTCACAAATAGGTGGGGGGGGGGGGGTCATGGCTCCTCAAATGGTGGAAACCGTTGGAATACCGGCGACAACAACAACTTTGATGGTCGCGACAATAGTGATGGTGGCACCTACCCAGCAACAGCTATGATGGTCGCGACAATAGTGGTTGCGGTGTCTATGGAGGAGGCAGCTACCAAGTTTGTGGTGCCTATGAAATTGGCTTCGGCGGTGGTAATGGCTCTGAGGTGAAATGTCAAATATGTCGCCGGGAATGTCATTAAGCATATTAGTGCTCGAAAGGGCATGAAAAGATCTTTCACACGCCAACATCGAAGAAGACGGTGAACACCGTGGAAAATTCCTACGGTGTGGATAACAACTGGTATGTTGACACCAAGGCTACTGACATATTACTAGTGAGCTAGGTACGCTCATGGTGCTTGATCACTACCATGGCCATGATCAAGTTCACGTTGCAAACGAGGAGGGTATGGAAATATCACATATTGGTCAAACACAATTTCATTCCCATAATCGTCCTTTATACCTTAAGAATGTCTTACATGTCCCAACCACATCGAAAAATATTATTTCAGTCCATAAGCTTGCTCATGAAAATCTTACTTATATTGAGTTTTAGCCTTAATTTATATTTGTTAAGGATCATATAAAGGGAGGGTATTAGGTCACACACAGTATATGGGTGCTATCTCTCCTCTACCGCGCAAGCCATGATCCATGGACAACAAACTACTTTTGCAAGAAAACCATCTTCCTCTAGGTGGCGTAGGCGTCTAGGGTATCCCTCGTATGCGGTGGTCAACAAAGTTCTTGAGGAAAATACTCTTCCTTTCTCCAATAAAAAAAAACAAGTTAGTTTGATATGCTGTCAAAAGTTAAAGAGCCATCGATTCATGTATCCTAGTTAAAGTATTGCTTCTATTCTCCATTAGAGCTCATGTTTTCGATGTATGGGGTCATGCTACACCTTTCATGGGAAGAAACAAATACTATGTCAGATTTATTGACAACTTTAGTAAGTTTACATGGATATACTTTCTCCAGAATAAATCTCATGCCTTTCCAAAATTTCATGATTTCCAGCACAACGTAGAATGTCTATTTGGTAAATAGATCCTTAGCATGCAAGCAAAATAAGGAGGTGAATACATTAAGTTAAATACTTCCTTTAATAAAATTGTTATTTCCTATCATGTACGGTGTCCCTATGCTCATCAGCATAATGGTTCAGCTGAATGCAAATATTGTCATATAGTTCAACTTAGTTTATCACTTCTCCCTCATGCATCCTCGCACGTAAAATTCTAGAATGAAGCTTTTCCTAATGTCATGTATCTCACTAATAGACTTCCTAGTAATAAGGTTAATTTTCAAACACCTATGGAGCATCTTCTACATGCCAAACTTGATTATTCTTTTCACGCATTTTTTGATGTGTTGTGTGGCATAATCTTTGTCCTTTTAATCAATAGAAGCTTCCGTTTCCTTCTAAACACTGTGTTTTCTAAGCTATAGTGGCCTTCAAATAGGGCACACATATCTCAATGTCGCCACCGGTTGAGTTAATATCTCAAGAGATGTTGTTTTTGATTAATCCATTGTCCCGCTTGAACTCCTCATACTAATGCCGGTGCTCAACTCTTGATATTATTCTTCAACCAGCAAACATTATTAATCCTTTTACTTGTTAATTTGGATCATGAGAATAATGCTCATAAAGATCATGTGTGAATTTCCAATACTAATGATGTTCCCGAACCTTCTTAATCCTTTAACTCATTTAGATCATGGGAATAGTATGAATAATGATCATGTGTCAAGTGGCCGTCGGTCTCGCTGAAGAGCGAGCGCCCCCCGGCTCGCCAAGTGGTGGCCTGATGGTGGACGCAGGTCATAACACACTTGACCAGCAAAAGCATAACCCAAAGTTAAAATACAAACCGAGAACTTCATTAGGACTGAATGCTTCATGGCAGTTTGCACATGCGATCATGGCTACCTGTTGCGCGTGTACGTCAGGGGCTGTGTGAGTGAGTGACTCTCTCCTAAGAATTACCTTTCTTCCTGGAGATATTTGGCTAAATTGGCTTTTCCAGGCTAGGAGGTATGGAGGTGCCAATTCAGCCAATGGCGGAAACAAGACAATGTGGTTGTGGTTTCGAGGTACTCTTCGAGTACCGGGTCTCGAGTTCCAAGGTGAAAACCCTAGGTTTGACCGTTACATGGTTGTACCTGGCAATGTGGTGTTTACACATTGTTTTCCTTGTTGAAAGCTTTGCTTCGAGATTGCTCAGACCTACTCTTCAAGGTGAAAACCTTTCATCTAACCTTTTGTGGTTAGATCCGGCGACGGCGGCACTAGCGCGTCGTTTCCCTTGTTTAAGGCATTGCTTTTAAAGAACCTCTATCATAGTGTGTGTGTTGTCAAGAATAGTGGTAAATGTTGTTGTTTGTTGTTGTGCGTCATTTGATTGCTTCAGAATTCTTTTGGTGCATGCCTTTTTCTTGTTTTTTTCTCCGCCTAGGCATAGCTTTGGTCTTCTTTGATTTTGCTTGTTGCCGGTGTAACTTTTTTGTGTGTGCGCTGGTTTTGGTTGTGTGGATCCTAATTGTGCAGAGGCCGGGTATCTACTCATTGTGTTTGTATCCCGTTGATGCTTCATTTTGTGTTAATAAAATCCACTCTTTGTCCCCAAAAAAATCCACTCTTTATCGACAAAAAAGCAACCGAGGTTCCCTAAAAATAAATCCCTAAAAAATGAACCGTAGAAGATTGAGAGACAAAGCAACCATAGATGGTTGCAGGATTCTCAAACAAACGAATAACAAGCCTATCAAGGAGGAGACCATCCATGCGTCGCGGTAGGAAGGAAGACGTTGGGATGAACTCCGGACGACGTCAAGGTCGTGTCATCATGGAGGTCAGCGGTATCGTGAGGACCGGAGATAATCCATACAAACAAGTGAACCAGTATGTGGTGCTTCACACCAAAGAACTCATGTGATTTCACCAAGCGTGTGCTCGGTAACAACTTCCATGATAACCTCTATCTTACCATTATATAGGATATGGCTACATCACTTTGTTAGAACCTTATGCACAGACAATCACATAGGAATTGCAAGTTTGGTAGTTTGGATACAGGAAAAGTAGCAAGAACGAGCTTGGGGCCGTGTGCTAACAGATGCCGAAACTAGTATTGTCGTGTTCTATATGCATGTTTACTTTTATTATGCATGTAGAGGTGTTTGTTTAGGTCGAATGTTAGCAGTATATGAGTTCGTGCTTCACCAACATTATGAGTGTGGTTTCAGTTGGAGGTGTACCAGGCGAGATGCGTACATCACGTGTGATGTGGACACTGTCAGATTGATTAGGGCATGCAATTCATTGGCGATAGTGGATTTCCATGGAGAAGTGGCTTCCGTGGGGTGCACTAGCGCATTGGGGCATGCCAATTAACCAGCGTATATATGCATTTCCCGTTGAGTAATGAGCAATAAAGAGAGGCTTCGAGGGCAGCAAAAACATTTAGCCAGTGTGGTCACCATGGAGCACTGTGCTAGAATTCTCATATAAATGGACCCTCCTACTCCGAGACACGATCTACTCATAATCTGGTATGCACGCGTTCCCATGTGTCATGTCTTCTTCCGACACAAACAAGCAAGCTTAGTATGATAGCATCTCATAAATCTGTCGTAGAAATGGAAGGTGTCAAAAAAAACAGTCCATTCATAAATCTTTCCCCATGTAAGACATGGGGAAAGCTACAACAACAACAAAGTGATGTGGTTCAGCACTAAGTCAACATCCATCGTTGAAGAACTAGTGCTAACGAGATCTCTCTGAAGATGGACGTGACAGATATGCGCAGTGGTCAACCAAAGGATTCTGCGTTACTAGAGCAAATGGGTGTGGATGCTTTGCTAACCTCAGTAGAACGCACCTCACAGCAGACGGTTGTGAAAGGGTACACGTATCATATTGTTGTTTTTACTGATTTTTCCAGTATAAAAAAACATGAATCCAAGAAAGCAGTTTTGTATATGTGAATATGTCGATAGGATAGACTGATCTAGACGTATCAAATGATTGGAATGTATGTGTGTATCATGTATTCTTTGAAGCGAAATACGTTGTTGTATAAGTTGACGGTTGTGCATGTCTTCTGTGATAGCATAATCAGAATGAATGTGTATTAGAGGAACTGAGGAAGTTTGTATCAGCGAAAATTATTCTTGTGATCGCCATAAAAAAAGAGAAAATTTTGTTTTTGCCACTCTAGATTTTGCCAATATTCCTTATGCCACTCCAGATTTTGACATTTCACTTTTGTCACTCTTAGTTTTTGACAATTATCACAATTGCCATTCCCGGAACAAAAGCAAAATTTTCAGAGTGGCAATTGTGATAATTATCAAAAGCTAAGAGTGGCAAAAATGAAATAAAACTACTTTGCTTTTGCCACAAAATGGCAATTGTGATAATTGTCAAAAACAAAGAGTGGCAAAAGTGAAATGTCAAAATCTAGAGTGGCATAAGAAAAATTCGCAAAATCTAGAGTGGCAAAAACAAAATTTTCCCATAAAAAAAGGAAATGATTCTTTTAAGGAAATGACTTGCTCACACGAATCTGATGCAGGCGAACGCCGCAATTTGGAGGAGTGTTTCTCCTACCGTGATGGCGAGACAGAGCCCATGACCTTGCATGATCGGCATGTGGACCTGGCAACAGTGCCCATTTCGTTTAATTTGGCTTTTGATTACCACGGTTAAGGATGTTGCTGCTTGGATTTTTGAATCTGACACTCGGACATGGTCCTCTATTGATTCTTGGGCTGGGCAGGTCGGGTCTACATTGTTGTGTGGTCTCGGCCTCTGAAGGGCGCATTGCTACCATAGGTTGAGCACATTGGACCTGTGTGCCTGCCCATGGCGGATTTCCGTATTCATCCCTCCTTCCGACCAAAAATATTAGGGCCCTGAGTGCAGTGACTTGTCGGAGGGTTTGACACGGGCAACGCGCCATAGGCCAGACCCATCTACAAGTTTTGTAGTCGGTTTTGTTTCATTCTTTTTGGTTTTTTAGATTTTTTACTTTTCTTTTTTGGAATTTATTTTCATTGTTTTTTATTTTCTTTTTCTGTCTTTTTTTTCATATTTACATTTTTAGTATTACATAAAATTTTAAATAAATTTAAATAGTGTACTCATTAGGTTTGATGTCCCTAGTTGGGTCACACTCGGTAGATTTATAATTAGTTTCCGAGAACACTCATTCCCTCCTCAAATCACTTTCCTCGTCTTATACTTTTGCCCATTGACCGTCACTTTGAAAATTTCATAACAAATTCATACTAACTCAGAAAGATGCGAATAAGATATCAAAATGTTCAGAAAAATGTCACCTATATGTGCATGTCATTTCCATTCATGACAAAAGTATTGGAAGTCCTCATCTAAGTTTGAGCTCATATGATCTCAGCCTGAACAGTAAAATATAGAAAAAAAATCTAAATTTTTTTTGGCGGCACAATGTTTTAGTGCTTGACAAGTTTCATAAGGGAATGCCGTCGTGGAAGTTGTGGACAAAAAAAATAATGCTCAAAACAAAAGCATTTTGGAGTGCCAATTTTAATATTTTGCCATGACTTCCATGAATATCAGCCCTTAATGAAACTTGGTAGGCACTCAAAACATAGGTAAATGTTTGCCACCAATTTTCTTTTAGTTTTTTCCGTTGTGTTAGATCCTATAAGTATGAATTCTCAAAACAAAAAGTTGCTACTTGTACGTGTATGTTCACTTGAATTCCGACAGTTTAAGTAATTAGGAATCTATTTTTAGAAATATCTATATTTAACTAATATTATTTAACTAAGTCAAAAAAAATTATGAACTGAAAATTGTTGTTGTAATTTTGAAGAGTGTTCACACTTCTTGGAAAACATGGAATTTTAAAAAATAATCAATTGGAAAATTTTGTTGTGAATTTTAAACATGTTGATAATGCATTAAAAATGTTTATCATGAATTTGAGAAATATTCATCGTCTATTATAAAAATTATACATGCTCTATTTTAACAATTGTTCATTGTATATTTCAATAATGTTCAAGGTGTATTATCAAAAAGTCATAGTGTATTTAAAAAAATGTTTACTTTGTATTTGAAATTTGTTCATTGTGTAGTAAAAAAATGTTCATAAAATTATGTATTTGAGAATAAAGTTGATCGTGTATCTTAAAGGTGTTCGTTGTGTATTTCAAAATGTTAATCAAGTCTTTTATAGGTTTAATTTATATTTCAAAAGTTTTATTGTGTGTTTAGAAATGTCCATCACATGTTTAAAATAGTTTATTGCGCAGTTATAAAACGTGCACCATATATTTAAAGGTTTTCATGTATAAGAAACATTCAAAAGGAAAAAGGAAACATGTTAAAACATATAAAAGCCTAGGGTTCCATGTTACTGCCTCGGTCCCCTTCTTCTTGTTGGCCCAATGACCTCGTTGTTAGCTTGAGGAATGATGACCCTGCCCTTTCTATATTCTAAGTTCTAGTATGTTCTTGCTTTCCCTTGGGTATTGGTCCCTTCCTGACGTCGACATGGTGGTGACGACAATGGCACACTGAGATAAGAACTTTTTGAACTCTGCTTAGGGATGATGCCTGATCTGGCACCGACGAAGAGCTTGTGAGGATACATATTTGTTTCTTTTCTCTGGATCGTGTTATTTGTTGTGTCAACCAAGGGCAACAATTGGTTGGCTCTTGGTACAACAACTTTGACTTCTTCTTCTACTTAATTTTGCAGCAATGCCTGATTTTCTCCAACCCACTAGGTTACTAGTGAACATGGCAAGGATGTGATGCGTGGTTTGATTTCTCACTGGATGTTCCTTTCCTGGTTTATAGACCTCGTTGCCATCAAAAAGTGTCTATTGGGGTTTCAGAGCCTTGTCTGACAAGGCCGCTTGCAGGTGTCTATTTTTTGTGCCGTCGATTTAGTGTAATTTTCAGAAGGTAGTCTAATTTTTTGTTGGTGGAGGCATCCGTGTTCCATGTCATGTTCTTCGGCTTGTCTTGCGAGTTCGACGGCCGTCAGCCTAGGAAGTGAAGCTACAGGTCACCGACAGAGGCCCATATGGGACACGAGACATTCCATTTCCTACTCTTTCCGAAGTTCGCTATGTGGACGTCGCATGTCGAGGCAAGTTCCATGATCGACGTGGATGTGCCAGCCTCGTGGTCGTTGCAACCCAGCACGAATGACACGGTGCTGCCGACGTTCCCGTCCGTGATCGCCAGCACCTTGTCCACATCTGCCATCATCGTGATCGCATTGCAGACGACGTGAGCGCTACGTATGGCCTTGAAAAGTGCACATTGTTGATCGATGAAGTTCGAATCCTCTGCTACCTTGCCGCCATGGTCTCTTCACCTGCAACTCGCCGTTGATTTGGCCTTCTGCCATCCGGTGATGCCTTAGGAGGGCGAGGTTGTAGTGTTGGTCCGGTTTCTCCTTCGACATGACAGCGTTGAAGTGTGCATGCGCCACTCTGTGGTGAAGTCAGCATGGACCGGTGTGGGTGCTGGCTCGTCGTTGGATGCCTCCCCGTAATCGCGTCGCCATCGCTCACCTTAGCCAAGCTCGTTGGCAAGCCGACATCTATCCATCGCGCATGTCATGCCTGCCATCCGACCCCAAGGTGGCCACCTCGTGCTGCTGCTCCGCTGAGAGGCACTGCTACATCACGCTACAAAGCTCGCTGTGGAGGCGCTGCAGAGGAGGCCCGGAAGCAGATGTCGTGTGGTGTGGATCATGCTGTTCGCGATGACGTATAAATAGCGGGCGATGACCAGGGGTGTCGAAGTGGGTTTCCTGGTCTCTCTGCTTCTTTAATGCCAGTAGGCGGGTGGACGAACAAACTACATCCGGAGGTCTGGGCTTTTACGGACGTTTTAATGATCCGCGTTGGAGATACCCTAAATATGTCTCCCTCTGTTCATAAATATAAGATGTTTTGGATATTTCAGCATAGATTGTGTACGAACTGTAATAAGTGAAGAACACAAACTACGCCTATATACGTCTGAATCATAAAATTAAGTTAGGACATCTTATAGTATTGAACGAAGGAAGCCTCCGTCTAGAATTACTTGTCACTTAAGCGGGTGTATCTAAACGTATCTTAGTGCTAAATATTTATTTAAGCGACAAGTAATTTTAGACGAAGGGAGAAGTTTGTTAAACTTGATGAGATGAACAATGTGACGTGGTACATCTAAGAATTTTAGAACCAAGCAGATCAGTCAAAATTAAAAATGCACCATTTTCTAGAAAGCGATAGTTCCATGAGTTGATCTACCTATCACCAACTTTGTAATGAATGTATCACATTCGTCTATGTGTACTATTTTGTTTTTTTGCTTTCCAAGTACTCCCTCCGTTCGGAATTATTTGTCGCGGAAATAGATGTATCTAGACGTATTTTAATTCTAAATACATCCATTTCCGAGACAAGTAATTTCAAACGGAGGGAATAGCTTAGGCGCGTGCTTCCAGAACAATGTAATTTGGATTCCTTGATCAGGCGACCGAAACTACACGTTGATCTTCTTCCGTAGCGAATTGCACGTGTGCGACCAACCTAGAGCATTTTTGTGCATGCATGAGTTGTCGATCTGCTCTTTGGAGAGTGTATGTACTAGTACTATACTGACCGAAGCTCTCAAAATCGTATGCATTTACATCACTAAGCTATTGCAAGGCATGCATGTTACACTGGTTGACTGCTAGCAACGTCCGCTGCTTGGACAAAGAAAAACCCTGCCGCCACAACTTTGACGTGGGTGTTGGCTTATCCGTGATTTGTTTTTCTGGGAGCTCCTGTATGGCGCCTTAAGCGTCACTTGAAGGAAGGGGTGCTCACATGCCCTTGCTCTTGGGCCGGCCCGTGTTGAAGGCGAGCGCTCGATCGCGTTAGCAGTTCCCCCGGTCGCTCGATAACATTTTGACCGGTCATGGTTGGCCAGTCGACTGTCGACTTTTCAAAAAATACGCCAAAAATAATAAAAAATTAAAATTGAAAATATTTATGGATTTTGAAAATTCACAATCTTCAAAAAAAAGTTCATGAATTCGTAAAAAGAAGTTAGCTTGTTTAACATGGCTACCTGTGTTGCCTGAGTAGTTTTCAAAGGCAAGGCATCAACAAGCATACATATGCAACAAACCATCGAAACGCCCTAGGCTGCCGCAGCCTACACAAAAAGCTAGGGTTCCTCTGCCTTCTGCCGGCGCCGGTCCGCCCCGTCTCCCGTGGCCTTAGGCCCATGGGGGCGGAGTGGATCCCGGCCCTTGCCGGTGGGAGGGCTCCGTTTTTAGAACTTTTTTCGAGGTTTGTTAGGGTTTGTGTCATATTCAGGAAGGCGAGATGGGGGCGGTTCCTTGAAGATGGAATAAAGGTCTCCCCGCCTAGCCCCCTTCCGGTGATGCGACTAGCATCCTCGATGGGCGTGTGGAGGTGTGTCTCCGGTGGACCTAGGGATGAAAATGGAGTTGAAACTTCCCGTTTTTCCGGAGGAAAAATGGAAACGAAGAGGAAATATGAAAACAGAAACGGAAATTTGCAAAACGAAAGTGGAAATGGAATTCTTTATGTGGAAACGAAAACAAAAACGGAACCGTGTTTTCCGGTGGAACATGCATGGAAACAGAACTTTTAGTTTCCGTGAATATGGAATTTCTGTTTTTACTATAGACCTATAGCTGCTTTGTAGCCCAACCACCAAAGAGAACACTATGACACAATTAGTAGAATGGATCTGAGGCCCAACTTCTACTACCACACATGTACTCAACTTGACCTTATATGCAATTGTCCGGTACTAATAGAACACTACGCTAAGTTGCTAACATAATGATATTATTTTGTAGCCATGTTAACAACTCATTATTATTATTTTGTGTGTATTTCTCTATAATTCAAGGGATTTTTAAGTTCCGATCAATGCCTATTTCTGTTTTCGTATCCGCTTTGTATTCGCTCCGTGTCCGTTTTCGGTAGTATCTATTTTCGTATTTATTTCCGGGGTTTTTGTATTCGTTTCCACTTCTGCAAAAAAAGTGAAAACAAATATAATAGCGCCCAGTTCCGTCCATTTCCGCTCTGTTTTCATCCCTAGGTGGACCCGTCTTTGGTGGGTCTGTTCGTCGTTCGTCTTTGTTCGCGTGTCTTCAAGTTGAATCCTTCTTATCAACACTCTTCATCGGCGGAGGTTGCTGTTATGGTGCGTTGGTTCTATGGAGCCTTAGCACGATGACTTTCCGACTGTCTACTACAACAAGGTTTGTCCGACTCCGGTGAGGGAGGGGCGATGACAGCGGCGCGCCTTCGGCTCGCTTCAGTGCATGTAGTCGCCGCTAGGTGATCTACGGATCTGGATGTAATTTTTATAATTTTTAGTGTTTGTTGTACTACCATGTTTGAAGATTAATAGGTCGAAAGTTTATCCCGCAAAAAAAAGGCAAGGCAGCAACAAGTAATTAATCAACTAATCCCTATTGTTGTAGCTATCGTTTGATGCGAACCAACATGTGGTTGGATGGTTAGAGGCACTGTGGTATTCCCAGCCCACCAGGGTTCAAGTCTGGGTGCTCGCATTTATTCCTGGATTTATTTCAGAATTTCCGGCAATGCACATTCAGTGGGAGCAGACGTTCCCATCGATGACGAGGTGCCTACGGCAACTTCGTAAATTTCAAGATGATATGGCAGCTCAGTCTTTCGAAGGTGCTCATAGGGGTAGTGTGCGCATGTGTGTGTTCATAGGGGTGAGTGTATGCGCATGTATATGAGCGCTTGCGTCTGTACTGTGTTAAAAAAAATTGTCGTTTGATTTTGAGCACCTTGGCCAAAGATGACGTACCAAGTCAACCCTTTCTAGGCCCAATGAGAGCTGGCCAGCTGACAACTCTAGATGGCAAATGGCCAAATAGGCCCGGTGTTGCGTGTGTGTGTGTCTGAAACATTTCCCATACCGAAAATTAAGACTCGCAATATTGGAAATTCAGACTCACAAGGCTAGCTGTTGTGTGTAACTTTATATCGATCCTAGGAGTGGTGTGGTTTTTGTGCGCCCATGATATGAAACTTGACAAAACATTTCAAAAATATCTGAAATTTTGTGGATGTGAATATGACCAAATGTTTTAGGTGCTTGCAAAATCTGGTGGTGAAATGCCATATGAGGAGCTCTGTATAAAAAAACAAAGTTTGTGCAGAGCATCATTAATTTGTATTTTGTTTTGTATGGAAATCATTTGTTGTTTTCTGGTGACCAAACTTTGCAAGCTCCTACATTTGCTCATAATCATATCCACGAAGTTTCAGAAATTTTTGATTTATTTTCTACTTTTACAAAATTTACTATTCACTTTGTGGGTGCACCGAAGTTGGGTGCAGCCACTATTTTCCCTAAATTCTGTGGCAGGTATGAAGGATCAGATGGTGTCGAGCTCTAGATTAATATGGTAAAATCCATGGCGTGCAGGTCGGGCAGCGAAGAACTGAAGAAGGCGATGATGGCATGGCTGGATCCAGAAGATGCTTGTTCCTTCTTCGATCAGTGCAGCCAAGTTTTAGTTTGCTTTTCTGTCACTTTCTTTATTTTTGACGGAAACAAGTGAACTAACAGGTTGCAAGTTCCATAAGTAGTAGCAACTGAAACTGAGCAAAACCTATAATGCTGCAAGATAATACGAAGATAAGGAACAAATTAAGCTATACAACTGAGCAAAACATATACTGCTGCAAAACCTATACAACTGAAACTGAGCAAAACCTACATGCTAAACTAAAAGATTGCGAGATAATACGAAGATGCTCGTGCCGGTAAAACCATACTGCTGCACATGCATGATGTTTCTCGTTGAGGAACAAAGCAAATACGGGAGCATTGTTGAGGAAATTGTTAACTGGTAGCTGCTCGGTTGGCTGGTGAGTAGGGGGATTAATCGGTTAATTGGCAAGTTAATCGGCCATTTAATCAATTAATCGGATGATTTATTGGTTTATAGGCTACTCGGTAACCCGACGAGTAAGGATTAATCGGCAAGTTAACTGGTTAATCGGATGAATTCTTGAACAGGGTACGGGAGTACTTGGCTAGCTAGTTTGTAACTATTCGACACTGATCCTGCACCTGCATGCATGTAAGAGATCATCCGTACGATGGCGTTTTACACTTTTACTACTCCAAATTAAGCTGCATGTAGCACATCATGAGGTACGTTAGGTAGTGAGTAAATGGGCATCCTGGAATCAAATTGCCACGGCCCAGTGTAGCTTACTCTTCCGTCTCAATCGATCAACAGCATGTGCCTGCGCCCAACGGAATCAGATACTTTGAGCAGGGTAGTGGAGGCTACCCTATCCCTATGCGAGATAGATATATAGATAAGCAAAGTGTAGATAGATACATAAATAGATAGTGGCCTTACGCATACCATCAGTGCATAGCATATACTTTCTTCTTTTCGTGTTAAATGATTGCCATATCTCATGTTCTCCTTGTCGGGGGAGCATCAACTTCAAGGGAAAAACAAGCACTAAGTATGTAGTTTCTGTCCAAATACCACCAGCAAAGCATAAATAAGATAGATCGTCTACAAAGCCAGTTCCAACAGCTAGCTAGTTGCTCTAAACATCTGCAAGGGCCAAGGACGATGAAGATCCATCTCTCGTCTCTCCAATTCATTCAAGGTAGAACGTACTTGCTTAATTTCATCTCCACCAGAATAATCTAGCTTTGCTGTTTCTTTGTAGCTAGTTTCCCCCTATTAAAGAGATGACCTCTTTACTTTTAATTTTGTGTGCATGTATAACGCGAGCTTGTTTGCAAGCCACCTTTTTCCTTTGAAGTAGTATCTTTCTAGTCCCTAGAGAGCTCCATGGTGACATGCATGCATGAACCAATTTTCAGCATGATTATTTTCTCTTATTAAATGAAATATATTACTATCAAGAAAGGTACTAATTACACCCAGCCTCTGTACCATCACGATATCAAGACCTAGTCAAAACGTTAAGAATGCACAAAACCAAATTATTACAAAAGGTAAAAAGGAAAAGTGTGATCAAGAGTGCTATAGTAGATACTTCTGTTTGGCTAAATTCTCGCAAGTTTTGTTTTTCCTTATTTGCACTAATTAATGTTGTAAGGAAAGTTAGAATTCGGACAGAGCTCCGTTAATGAGCAGCGTTTTCCTATTTATGTCTTCTGTTACAGATTCCAACTTTTGGTGATATCAGGAACTATATATTTTGCTAAAGTTCTTGAAATTATTATATATTATTGGTCTCTTAGTCAGACACACTCATGTTTTGCCCTGCAAAAATCAATTTTGTTCTTATTGCCATGAATCACTTTAGTGGATTATCAATATTCTTTTTGCTGCTATTGCAGGTTGTCAATTGCTGGCGTGTCTTCTTCACTAAACAATAGTACTATCTTCCAATTTTCCTGACATTTTCTCGCTCCAAATCCCATCAAGAAAATCACAACGTTCTTACCCTATGCAACTGCTCCTAGAGACATCTTGTAGCAAACAGAAGTCTCCAATTTTTTGATCTTGGTACACCAACAATAACAATGGCATTCCCAACCCTACCAATCACACTCACATGCCTTACACTGTTGGTATTCCTGTGGATTGCCATGGCAGCTGATAACGACTCCATGGACTCTGGCCTCGTCCTCCTAAATTGTGGAGAATCAAACCAAGACAATGACAGTAGTGGCCGTATGTGGGACGGGGACACCGGCTCCAAATTCATGACACCGGTTAAAGGGGTTGCAGCCAATGCTTCATACCAAGACCCTTCACTCCCCTCCATGGTGCCTTATATGACTGCACGCATCTTCACTTCAAGTTACACATATTCCACATGCATCAACATAGCGTGGTCTGATGATTCCCCATGATATCCCACACCTGGCATCTTCACAATAGTTGACACAATATTTGTCCACCAGGATTATGTAGCTCCATTTACATTTGCCGCTAACACAGGCTTCCAGACTATGTACCGGTTCAATGTCGGGGGCCAAGCCATTTCCCCCAAGGATGACTCGGGATTTTACCGCTTATGGGCTGATGATTCCCCATACATATTCGGCGCTAGCTCTGGGGTGACATACTCCAAAGATAATAATGTGACTATCAGGTATACACCCGTAGTGCCAAAGTACATAGCGCCACTTGACGTCTATGGTACAGCTCGGTCGATGGGACCAACTGCACAGGTCAACCTGAATTACAACCTTACATGGATTTTACCTGTTGATGCGGGGTTCATTTATCTCCTAAGGTTCCATTTCTGTGAGATCCAGTCTCCTATTACCAAGGAGAATCAGAGGACATTCTACATCTACATCAACAACCAGACAGCACAACGGGCCACGGATGTAATCTCTTTGAGTGGAGGACTCGGTAGAACATCATATAGAGACTATGTTATCATGGCTAGTGGTTCCGGTCAGGTGGACATGTGGATTGCACTTCACCCTGATATTACAACAAAGCCACGCTATGTTGATGCAAGGGGTACGCCAATAGGGTGACCCTACCACACGCATCTTCTAAGGCGCCCCTCCGTGACCAAGCTCCAGACCAGATGCGAGCCCTGGCAGGGGAGGTGGCTCTCTAAGGCGGCCCGGACTATCCTTGTCAACTCATCCCTATCCAGCCTCCTCTTGTTTCTTATGAGCTTCTACAGCCTCCATGAATCTCTCCATAAGGAGATCGCCAAGATTCAGTCCCGATTCTACTGGGCTGGCGAACCGGGCAAGCAAAAGTATCACATGGTCAGCTGGCCGGACATCTGCAAGCCCAGGGAGCAGGGTGGATTAGGCATCATGTGCTCTAAATGGATGAACATCGCCCTTCTCTCCTGTTGGCTTTGGCGTATCGCGCAGGGTCAGGGTGGCCTCTGGCTGGACATTATCCGGAATAAATACCTGCGTGGTCAACCCCTTGCCTTCTGCCAGAAATCGGGCGGCTCTCAGTTTTGGCAGTCTCTCGTCCAACTCCTACCGGTGCTCCGCATTGGTACCTCTATCTCGGTGGGGTCCGGCCTCTCGACGCTTTTCTGGTTCGACCGTTGGGCCGGAGACTCGCCCTTCGCGGCCCGCTTCCCCACCCTCTTCCCTATCTCTGTCGACCCTATGATTTCTGTTGATAGGGCCCTTAGTGACTTAGGGCGCCTTGCTTTCCGCCGTCCTTTTGGGCCGGCGGAATCCGCCGCATGGCGTGAGTTACTTGACTGCGTTGCTCTTCACGAGCCGTTGGTGGATGACGACCAGGACCTTATGCGCTGGTGGCTGGAGCCGTCTGGCCAGTTCTCCACCAAATCGCTTTACTTGACCATTGCTCCCTCATCCGCCCCCCTCCCCCTGTCCCACTGAAGATTCGCATCTTCATGTGGCAGTGGATCCGTGGACGGGTCCCGTCCGGCGTGGAGGTCCGCAAGCGAAATGGCCCGGGCACTGGTATCTGCCCCCTCTGCGATGTTCCTGAAGACTCCAATCACATTTTCTTCGCTTGCGTTTCCGCCCGGTTCCTTTGGAGCTGCTTTCGCGAGATTGTCGGTGGGAATTGGTGCCACACCAATTTCCCTGACCTTTTTGCTGAACTCCAAGTGTCCCCTACGACCTCTCGCCACATTAGGTGGCTAGAGGTTGGGGTCCTTGCCTGGACGCTGTGGACCGTTCGCTATAAGCTTGTGATCCAACGTTCTCCCCTCCGTCGCGCTACTGATGCTCTCTACAAATTCTCGGGTTTCTTGCAGCTTTGGCGGCCGCTTAGCCGCCCCCCGGATCGGGACACCATCTCAGCCTTCATCACCGATCTTCGCTCGATGGCCGTCCGCCTGTCGCCGCCGCCCCCGCCGCCGCCGCCGGAGCCAGACTAGATCACCTGCGCTGGGCAGGCAGGCTTTGCTGTGTTGTGTTTTTTCTCTTTCTTCTGGGCTTGTTGAGCTGTGCCCTCAGCAGAACCTCCGTACTTTGTTTGTGGATCTTGGGTGGTGTGTGTGTGTGGACCTGCTTTGGTTGTATGTCTTGTGGCGGTTTGCTTTATTTATAAAGCGGGGCGAAAGCCTTTTTCGGTATGTTGATGCAATACTTAATGGTCTTGAGGTCTTCAAGCTACAGGGTCATGAACCGAATAATCTTGCTGGGCTCAATCCTCCACTTCAACAAAAGCCTGATGTGGAACCTAAGAGGGTACCTGGCGGTGCAAGGAAGTCCAAAAGTGGCCTACTAGTAGCCATCGGTGGCGGTTTTGCTTTGATGTTGATTGCCCTTTTCAGCATGTGTGTTATTTTCCGACGAAAAAAAGTAGGGAAGAGTTGTTGCAAGACCAACAACGGACATCTAAATCATCCCGCATGTGATCTCGTGCGTCAGTTCTCATTTTCACAAATTCAAATTGCCACCAACGACTTTGATGAGGAACTAATCATTGGCAGAGGTGGATTTAGTAATGTCTACAGCGGCGAGATAGATGGAGGGCCAAAGGTGGCGATCAAGCGACTCAACCAGGAATCCCAACAAGGCAGTCATGAGTTCCAGGCTGAAATTGAGATGCTGTGCAATTTCCGCCATGGCCACCTTGTGTCTTTGATTGGCTACTGCCAGGACAGTAATGAGATGATTTTGGTGTATGAATACATGGTTCATGGAACATTGCGTGAGCATCTGTACAGTACCCGAAACTCACCACTATCATGGCGGCGGCGCCTTGAGATCTGCATCGGTGTAGCTCGAGGACTGCATTACCTCCACACTGGCACAGAGAAAGGAATCATCCACCGTGATGTTAAGACATCAAACATCCTACTGGATGAGAGGTTCATGGCGAAGGTCTCTGACTTTGGTCTATCTAAGGCTTTTCCAGCCATTGACAATACCCACGTGAGCACCGCTGTGAAAGGCACCTTTGGATATTTTGATCCGGAGTACTTCCTATTGCGGCGTCTCACCAAAAAATCAGATGTGTACTCCTTCGGAGTCATGTTGTTTGAGATCATGTGTGCGCGCCCTGTGATAAACACTGATCTCGCAGACGAGCAAGTGAGCTTACGTGACTGGGCGCTATATTGCCAAGAGAGGGGCGTACTTGAGGAGATTGTTGACCCTTGTGTAAAGGACGAGATCACCCCCGAGTGCTTCCGTATATTTGCAGAGCTAGCAGAAAAATGTGTTGCTGATCGTAGCATAGATCGGCCAACAATGGATGATGTACTTCAGAACCTTGAGGTCGCACTCAGGTTGCAGGACAATAACAACTGTGTCGGGAGGCCATCGTCTCTTCAGATAATTGGAATGCATTCAGACAAACCATCAACCCACTCAATAATTAGTGTCGCTGCACAGGGAGAGATATTTTCAGATATTATGCATCTGGAAGGCCGATGACAGCAAACTGCAGGTCAGAATTTCTATTGAAAGGTTCATTGTTACCTAACTGATATTCTATTATATGGTTAACTTGTATGTTCAGTATACTATATATATGTTCCGGTGACCTTGGTATAAAACTCTCAGATAATTTATTTTTCAGATATTAAAAGGAGATGCCACATATTTTACACAACTGAACCCTACAGGATGGAGTCTGGAGACAAACATTCAATGCAAAGGTGCTAGAGCCTGAATATACTAGTTTATAGCTATCTGTTGTCTTAATCACTTCTTGATGATTCAATTCCATCTTACTGGTTCACTGGTATGCTAGAGCCTGAATATGTACTTCCCACTGTTTTGGTTCACTGCCTGCAGTGGTCAGGTTTAGCTCGCTATTCCGGTCAAGTGAAGGACTAGCAAATTAAGTTGGCAAGAAGACCCAAGGATCTGTACTTTAATTTCCTGCTGATAGCGCAAGAAGACCCAGGGTGGTTTATTTCTACAATAGAATGTTACTCCCTTCGTCCCAAAATAATTGTCTGAACTTTATACTAACTCTAGTACAAAGTTATACTAAGGTTGAGACATTTATTTTGGAACGGAGGGAGTATTAGCTTGGCTTGTGAACAATGCAGAATATATATGAGGCCTGCAGGGATTAAATATGCCAACTGTTTTTATGCTCAGACTACGTGCTCAGCGAGACAAAAATCCTATGAAGTTAGTTCACACTTCACAGTCAGTAAGATGAGCCTGAAATAAACATTGCTATGTGTGCTCCATGTTTTGTATCTCTACTCCTAATGGACAAGTTGGTGAATCGTCTTCGCGGTTTATTTTCACTGGGTTTTTTTCGTCTCTCCTCCCACCACCCCCTGCTACCCTGGTCCACGGTTTATTTTCGCGGGTTTTTTTCCGTCTCTCCTCCCACCACCCCCTCCCATCCTGGTCCATTGGTTTATTTTTCTCTCCACTCTTTATTACAAGCAGAACTTTCCTAACGTATAACAAATCACGGATCTAACTTCCTTAAATTATCAAATCAATCGATTCCTTTTATTGGTTCAATTTGTCTTAGGAAACAAATAACAGATTTTTAGAAAACAAATAATACATTTTAATCTAACTTCCTTAAATTATGCAAATCAATTGATTCCTTTTATTGGTTCAATTTGTCTTAGGAAACAAATAACAGATTTTCAGGAAACAAATAGTACATTTTAATCTAACTTTTCTAACTTATCTAAATCAATCGATTTCTCTTATTAGTGAAATTTGTTTTAGGAAACAAATAACAGACACGTCACAACTTTCCTCCCAGTAAATAGTTTCTTAATATTTGCAAACTTTCCTAATCAGACATGTCACAAACGGGGAGGTACTGATATCACGTTACCAAACAATAAAACCCCATTTGCATAGAAATCAGTTAAAAAATCCTAACTTTCCTAAATTTTTACCTTTTCTTGATAACAACCAATATTTCCTATGTTTTCCACCTATTGAAAGAAATCACCCCTCCATCGATATAAGCATTTTTTTGAACTGAGATCTCCGGGTTATGATTTTTTTCTCTGGTTTCTTTCGTCTCTCCTCCCACCTCCCCCTCCCACCCTGGTCCATCGGTTTATTTTTCTCTCCACTCTTTATTACAACCAGAACTTTCTAACATATAACAAATCACAGATCTAACGTCCTTAAATTATGCAAATCAATCGATTCCTTTTACTGGTTCAATTTGTCTTAGGAAATAAATAACAGATTTTTAGGAAACAAATAATACATTTAATCTAACTTCCTTAAATTATGCAAATCAATCGACTCCTTTTATTGGTTCAATTTGTCTTAGGAAACAAACAACAGATTTTCAGGAAACAAATAATACATTTTAATCTAACTTTCCTAACTTATCTAAATCAATCGATTTCTCTTATTAGTGAAATTTGTTTTAGGAAACAAATAACAGACACGTCACAACTTTCCTCCCAATAAATAGTTTCTAAACATTTGCAAACTTTCCTAATCAGACACGTCACAAATGGGCAGGTACTGATATCACGTTACCAAACAATAAAACCCCATTTGCATAGAAATCAGTTCAAAAATTCTAACTTTCCTAAATTTTTACCTTTCCTTGATAATAACCAATATTTCCTATGTTTTCCACCTATTGAAAGAAATTACCCGTCCATCAATATTAGCATTTTTTTTGAACTGAGATCTCCGGGATATGATTTTTTTGCGATTCTTTCCAATTGTGATCTCTCTTTCTACTCCGGCTCCTTCTCGCATAAACACCTCCACCACAGCCAGGTGACACCGCCCCAGACCTCCTGCCTCTCCACACCTTCTCAACCACCTCCTTCTCGTACTCCATTAACAATCCCTCCGACACATAGTAGCGTATCAGCGGTAGAGCAGCGCATAGCAGCAGGAAGCAACACGCAGCATGCGAGGCAAGCGGCCGATGGTGGAGGGCAGAGATGCGGCTGGCGTGGCTGAGCGGGCGGCCGGTAGAAGATGGCCACGATTGGAGGCGGCGCGAGGCAGGGGCGCAACAGCGGGGCGAGCAAAGGATAGGCGGCAGCAGACGGGGCGAGCGCAGCCAGTGTGAGTGTGGCGCGCGGCCAGGGTGTGTGTCGTGCGGGGGAACAATGGTGCGATGGCTGCGGCGAGCGCGACGGTAGCGGCTGGCGCGATCGACGGGGTGTAGCACAGGCGTGGGCATGAAGAGGGAGTGGCCCCGCGGGCGCGAAAGAAGAGCGGCAGGCTCGGGCATGGGCGTGCATAGGAGCGGGCATGTGCCACGGGGTCACTCCGAGGAGCTCGGTGGCTACCCCTGCAATGGCCATGGCGGACGGCGGTTCTCGGCCACGGTGAAATACCTAACGAGAGCAAACGAGAGGGGAAACAGGGGAAAGGCAAGAGGAGATCATGGCGGTGTCAATGGCGCCCTAGGGAAAGACATGGGAGCTCGGGGCGGCGCGGATCGAACGACAATGTCGTGGTGGCCCAAGGTTGAGGAAGACGGCAGCGACGTCGATGCGGGGGTGCTGGACTTGATCTCGTTGGCGCAGACGAAGTAGCGAAGGCGTTCGGAGCTGCTCGATAAGCTCCTAGCCCGCAGGGAGGGCAGTGGCCATGTGGACGGGGTCGGTCATGGTGGCCGTGGCGTCTGACTTCATCTAGATCGACGGGATCGAGCGAGCGAGGAGGAGAAGTGGATTTGGGAGGGGACGTCGAGGAGGAGTGAGGCCATGGGGGCAGGGAAGGAAGGGTGTCACCCTTATCCATTCCCCTTGGATGCCAGCGAGGTGGTCGGGCGGGAGCCCGGCTCTGTAGCGACGCGGGTCGGGGTATAGGAGAAGACGACCGCGCGGGGACTGGACCACTGAGCCGGTTCGGTGGCAAGGCCCAGGGGGCAGGGCGAATCCCCTTTTACATCGTCCTTTTGGTTCTTCAATGTATTCTAATCCGTTTCTCCTTTTTAACACCGTTTTCTATTTATTCTTATCAACTAAATGATCTCTACTCTTAATGTCTCAGTTGGTAGTCTCTGTTCCTGGTTTATTTTCGTCCCACCTCTCGACTGAGGGAGAGGGGAAGCGAGAGTGAGGAAGAGGGAGGGAGAGGGTGTGTGTGTGAGAATTTGATGGTAAAAAAGGTCGTCAATGTCACTTAATATGTATGAGAATATTAAATGTAATATTAACATAATTGATATTGAACTTTTAAAGTTAATATGGCCCCGTTGCAACGCACGGGCGTTCTTCTAGTAACTATAATTGTGAAGTGAGTTGGTTCACTTAACAGGCAAGATTTTCCCGGTGATGAACAGGCTATGTTTCGTTTCTCTTTTATATTTGTTTGCACTAGCTGCGGTTATTAGGCCTGTGTTGTATGTATATAAGGTAGCTCTAGCTGCTGGAGTGAACTGCATGCCCGCTGATGTGATGATGGTGGATTTCATTTGTATCATTCCATCAGCATACATATTTCACTGTCCTCCATTCAGGAACAAGGAAAGAAGCTTCAGTGGTACTGATTCAGACGTACTCCATCCACATTGACTTGTAACCGTCCATGATCAAATTAATTCTGGTAGGTTGTAAGTCTTATCTGCATATGTTTTGTGCACATATTGGAATTGGTCAAACTAAGGCAGCTGTTGCTTTTAATTTCTCTGATTTTCATTGCAAGGAAGGAAACCCATGAACTCTAGGTTTCAGGTTGTGAAACCCATGACCTAGAATAGTTATTTTTGGAAGGAGTTAAAAAACACTAAGAAACAGAGCCCATCATAAAGAAGACTGTTGGGGAACCAATGTTCTGTGCTCAACACCAAAATTTCTGGATTCACTCATGTGATAAATACTCACTTTCAACTACTCCCTCCGTTTCAGTTTACAAGTCCTATCCATATACCTAGGTTGCCAATTTTATCACCCTAATATAAACTATTTAACACAAAAATTATACCTTTTAAAAATAGAACATCTGAAGTTTATATTGGTACGTTTTTTGTCATATATGACTTGCATTAGGTCGGTCAAATTGACGACTTAGGGGTACGCGCACGAGAGAGAGGGAGTATGTTTTATTTCACTTTCAACCATATAGGGCATATCTTCTTCAGTGAGTATTTTTTGAGAGACAGTGGATTCAGTTAGCACTGATCTGAGCAGCGCAGACTTCAGAGGAAAGAAGCAGCTCAGCAAACTACTAAACGACCGGATGGGCCGAATTTTTCGAAACAGATATTTGCCCCATTATTATTAATATTGCAACCATCAATACATCTGTGAGACTATTGCTCCCGCAAACAGCACAAGCAAGACTAAAAGAAAAAAACAAGAGAATAAAATGCCAGCATTGCCAGATCGACGTAAGCAACGATTTCCCTCAACCGCTGCGCCCTCTGGAGGATTCCCACCATGCTCCTATGCCCCCGAGTTGTTGTGTATCAAGAAACACCTTCAAGAACAACTGCAGCGATGCCAAGAGGTGGCGCCCACAGGCGTCACCGCGTCGGTGCCGGTAAGATCCGACAAGGATTTCTCCCAAGCCCCACACAACCACAACCACATACAGCAACATACGCCAACACGGTCTTGAAGTCCTCATCGATGTCTCACCATGGCAAATTCTACGAGGCCGGCCGGATCAAGACGAAACAACCATAGACAGGGGATGACAATACCGCAGCCATGTGGGAGGGAACAACCTCACCGGCTCAAGCAGTAGCATACCGGACGCAGCGGCAAGAGCACACCAGTCCAACTGCCCGATCGGGCCTAGATCAGGCCCGTGAAGCTCCCACCGCTACGCTGCAGCAAACATGGCGCCGTCGCCCCCGCCCACATCACGATTCGGTCGTCAGTCCAACCAGCGACGGCACGCCAGGGCCCTGATTAGGCCCAAATCTCGGCATGTATGGTGCTACTTATAGACTGCGTTGGTATTTCTCCGAAGAGGAGAGGATGATGCAGTATAGTAGAGATAAGTATTTTTCTCAGTTAAAAACCAACGTTATCAATCCAATAGGAAAATCACGCTAAATCCCTTTAGCAACACCTGCACACACAAAAGCAAACATTTGCACCCAACGCAAATAAGAGGGCTGTCAATCCTCTTGGCGGTTATTTGCAAGGATTAATTTTGATAGTGATAGATAAATAAAGTAAATATTAAATAAAATAAAATTAGACCCGGGGGCCATAGTTTTCACTAGAGGCTTCTCTCTCAAACACATATCACACGGTGGGTGAAAAAATAATACTGTTGGGCAATTGAGCAAATAGTTATCACAAATTCATGGTAATGATCATATATATAGGCATCACGTCCGAAACAAGTACACCGACTCATGCCTGCATCTACTTCTATTACTCCACCCATCGACTGCTATCCAACATGCTTCTAGGGTATTAAGTATGAAACAGAGTAACGCCTTAAGCAAGATGACATGATGTAGACAATGTAAATTTAAGCAATATGATTAAACCCCATATTTTTATCCTTACACTACTAGGGAAAACCTTATATACAAGATCTTACTAGTAGCGCTTTTTAAAACACAACGCTGCTACTAGATATTAGTAGCGCTCTGCAGCAGCAAGCGCTGCAACTATGACCTTACTAGTAGCGCTCTCGTTATAAAACACACTACTACTATAACTGCCAGACTGTTGGCGGGAGGCCAGGCATACTAGTAACGATCGTTTGCAAAAAGCCCTACTGCTATTGCCAAATTGACCAAAGTGTCCCACCTCGCTCCGCGAACAAAATATTCACCAGCTTAAATATGGTGCTTCCCAAACTATCACAACCAATTGGTCTTCATTGAACTCTATATGTAGGATCTATGACAATATGAATCCTCGCCTGTACCTATACATGCGAGGATTCATACTGACAATTTAGATTCTACACAGAAAGATCAATGATGACCAATGCATTTTTTAATTTGATGCCTGTTTTACATGCTAATGATCATAGTCTTAGTAGTAGCGCTGGTTCAGAAAAAACGCTACTGCTAATGATTATAGCAGTAGCGCTGTTTATGGGCCAACGCTACTACAACGGGTGTCTTATCTCACCCGCGCGCTCACTCTCCCCTCACACTCTCATCAGTCGCCCCACTCCGACCGTCGCACGCCGTCGCGCGCCGTCGCCCGCCGTCACCCACCAGCACCCCCAAGGTACGTATCCGCCTCCCTTTCTCCTTTCCGCCTTCATATCCCCTCCCTCTTGCCGCCCTCCTCCTCTCCCCTCCGATCCCGTCGCCCCACCTCCATCCGTCGCCCCTCCTTTCTCCTTCCTCCCCTCCATCTGCTGCCATCTCGGCCTCCCTACCTTTCCTCCCTTCCTCCCTCCTGCCTCCCTCCCTTCCTTCCTCCTCCCTTCCTCCCTCCCCCATCTATGTTCATTATTTTGAGTAAAATAGAACATATAAGTCATATGGACATAATGTAGGTATTCTGAATAGAATAAAATAGAAAATATAGGTAGAATGTAGGTATTTTGAATATGATAGAAGACTAGTGAATAGGTTTTTTAGTAATATAATTTTTTAGGTATAGAAAATTTTCAATTATAGAAATCTATTGGAATGCTACATGAGAAATTTTTAGGTATCAAATTTAGTAATATAAATTTTTAGTAAGAAAATATAGGTATAGAAATTATTTGTAATTTTTATTTTCAATATAGAAATGTATTGGAAAAATTAAATATTTTTATGTCATTATCACTTTGTCATCAAAGAATGCTATATTTGATTTGATGATCTAAACTTTTCACTTGATGGAATATGCAGGCTTTATAGGGTCGTGTCTCCTTGGAGTGATCGTCATCGGAGCTACCTCTACTTCCTCGAAACCCAAGTCGGTGAACTAAAAGCCCACCTCCTCCTTCTCTACTCCTCGGAGTTGAATAGAGTAGAAATATATTGAAATGTTTTTGTCAATATTGAACCATGTGGGAAAATTCGAGTGGCCTATGTTTTGCCGGAGTGTCGATTCATTTCCATTCCGGCAAATTTCAGGCGCTCGATATGTCCTATTTTAGCGAACGTCTTGCTAGATTTTTTCGTGAATTAAACGATATTTTTGTGAGAGAAGAAGAATGCATATTGAGTAATAGTGATCTGTGTGTTCAGTTTGATAGTTGCGTTCGACTGATTTTCAATGTTTCAAATATGAACATATATAGGTAATGTCTGATGACGAAAGGAAATTTGGTATGTGTGAATACTGTGAAGACGAGCGCGGCATGTGCGACATGCCTCACCTAGTTGGTGGTAGGTGCTTCAGCATCATGCTAGATGAGAACTTCGAAGCGGATACAGTAAGTCACAACGAAAAGTTTTTTTTTCGTAATTAAGCATGACTTCTGCTACTTCTGCTTTTTTTGCGTCAACTTATAATTTTATTTGTTGCAATTCTACTAGCGTATCCCCTGTCATGCAAGAATCTATGTCTTGGATAAGATTGGTTTTAGTACTATGGAAAGTATGGAGGTAAAGAAAGTTCAGTTGAGGATCGAGCATGGTTATACCTTTGCTGCAAAATTATACAATGCATACACCTAATCCTATTTTGAATGCACAAATTGGAGAGCACTATGCAAGGCTTATGCATTTGAGCATAATATGGTTATCACCTTTGATATTCGTCCGGAAGATGAAATTGAAGGTAATATAGACATCTGGGTCGATGTGCAGACGCCTCGAGTTCTACCATTATGTGAGTTTCTCAACCATATTTATGTATTGTGTATTGTTTATTCAAAAATAGTTGACAACTTATTTTCATTCAAGCAAACCAGTTCGGTGCTTGGTAGACATGACCTACTACTGTCTTGGGGATGAACTAAACTGCGAGGAGATAATTCATTATGTTTCATGGCTTGAGAATCTTCATACTGTGAAGACAAATTATTTTCCTGGATTTGAAAATCTTAGTACCAAAAACGTGTGACCAATAGTGTTCGTATTGAACTACGGTCACATCTATTTAGGAAAGATGATAAGATTTTTACTATTTTTTCTCTGTGCATCTTTTGCATACATTATTTTTTAAGTTAAACTTCATTGCTAAGTATGTTACTACGATGTTCTTCAACAGGGACTCCCGATGATAGTTTTGCCTCAGTGTATCGAGACTAAAGGTCTCATATCCATGGTTAGCATATGGCCAAGACATCCTACAATGCACATCAACGCATTCAGGATTTCTAAAATAGAGCAAGTCTTAATAGTCAAAGACTGGAACAAAATTGTGAATAATTGCACGGAAGTACTTGGGGCAGCAATCAGAAGCGCATCCCACAATTAGGAGACAAATTCATCTGCATTCTCCAATATGATGAAGCAGGAGTGTTACATATGTTCTATGCTATTTCACCTGAGAGAGAGAGCAGCATGAGTGATTAGTTAGCTAGAATGAGTTTGAAGATATTGATGTGCCACACTATGACTATGATGATTAAATAGTTAGTCACTAGTAGAAAAAGGCCCATTAGTCCCGATTCATAAGGCCCATTTGTCCCGGTTCCCGAACCGGGACTAAAGGGTCGGTACTAAAGGCACCCCCTTTTAGTCCCGATTGTGTTACGAACCGGGACTAAAGGCCCTTCACGTGGCCACTCTCTGGAGCTCCACCTTTAGTCCCGGTTGGTGTTACCAACCGGGACTAATGAAATTTTTTTGAAATTTTTTGTTTTTCTGATTTTTTTTTCTTATTTTCAAATTTCTGAATTATTTGACAATTCAATCTCTAATCACCCACTCTAATCACTTCCCAATTATGAACCACTTATTCCAATTTAATCTCTAATCACCCACTCTAATCCCCCCTCATCACTGCTCAATTATGAACCACTCATTCTAAATCGTCTAACTTCCCGGCCGGTAACCCATCCTCTCACTACTCCCGCCTGAGCACGCTTAACTTTTGAGTTCTATTCCCCTAGTTTTCAAGTCTCCACTTGTTGTTTTCCTGACAATACTAAGCTGCCAATACTATTAACCCTTTGAAGTTGAACTTGAGCATTAAGCATCGTTTGAGTTTGAAATTATTATTCTGAAAAACAATAATTATTTATTAACACTAATATTTCTTGAATAAGTACTTTGACCATAGTTTGACCACAATTTGACCAGATTTGAAAATAGTTTGACCATAGTTTGACCACATTTTGTCCACAAGTAAAAAAACTAACAATAATTATTTATTAACACTAATATTTCTTCAATAAGTAGTTTGACCATATTTGACCATAGTTTGACCATAGTTTGACCAAAAGTCAAATAATTAAAACTAATTATTTATTAACACTAATATTTCTTGAATACGTAGTTTGACCACAGTTTGACCAGATTTAACAAAAGTAAAAAAAACTGAAATTTGAGCATATCTTTTTTTCCTTTCAGAATTTGAGGATTCTAAAAATTTGCAAACAGGTCGTAGATGTAGTAACATAACTACATCTCGAAGGATTTTAATTTTTGAAGTTTTTATCATTTTGTTTTGTTTTTTTACAAAACTGCAAATCCGATCTGGGGGGGGGGGGATAGAGTTTGAACCTTTAGTTCCGGTTTGAGACACGAACCGGGACTAAAGGGCATCACACCCTTTAGTCCTGGTTCGTGTCTTAAACCGGGACTAAAGGTCCCATTTGAACCGGGACTAATGCCTTCCCGACACCTTAGCCGCTTGAATCGGGACTAATGCTCACATTTGTCCAGGTTCGTGATGCAATTGAGACTAATGTGTATATTAGGCTGTGACCAAAGCCCTGCTTTCTACTAGTGAACCTACCTTGTAAAATAATATTTAACACAACTCTAACATGTATAAAGAGGTGGTCTCTATGCAAGCCCTAACCGAGAGGAGTTCAACCAATTATTCCGTGGAGATGAGTTTGACCAGCCACATAAGTGCTAGCATTTCCTCTTTACGAATACACCAGCCTTGTTCCATCCACTTCCTAAGCTGAGGTCCGGGAGCTCTTCACCCACTACTACAGATCGAAACACGATAGACCCCTCATTACTGAGTACTTTGACCATACATTTTAAGGACAGTATAACCGCATCTAAAGCGAGTCCTCAGAGCGATTTGGGTTTCCGGCCGTCCGTTTTTGCGATCTAGGCTTCTTTGGCCATCAGATCAAGTGTAGTAAGCAATCTGTCTTGCACTGTGTGAATTCTCACCCAGCTGTCTTATGGGCGGCTGCTCCACAGGCCGAAACGAAGCCCCATGGTAAACTGGGACTGTTCGGCCGGCCCATGGCAGCCTAGCCCACCTCCCCCAACTTGAGAAAGGTCGATCGATCAAACCGTGCGACGCGAGACGGATTGAGAAGGTGAAGGACATCGGTCGCTGAGAGAGATGGGATCCACCAAGCCAGCCACCATGGCCGCAGCCGCCAGGTCGATGCATCCTTCTCTTCTCAAGCGCTGCTCCGGCAGAGACCTCTTCCTCTGCGGCATGACGGTCCCATCGCCGCGCGTTGGGTGCGCCCCATCGCCTCCTTCTCAGGTACGACCTAAACCACCAGTCGACTATGCCCCCATCCAGGTGCGCCAGGGGATCGAGCGCCAGCGGAGACAGCCGAGGCGAGCGAGGGGACCCGATCCAGCGCGAGAGGAGGCGCGCAGGAGGAGCGATTCAGCTCAGGCGAATCCGATGCAAGGGTGGGATGCGGTCGAGCCGAGGCGCCAGACGATTCAGTCAACAACGATAGAAATCATTTGCTACGAATCTTAATGGAAATTGGTGTACTGTTTTGTATGGCAGATTCCTTAACTTCGTTCCTCAACCTGGAGAGCGAGCTGTCACTAATTTGTCTTGTTATAATGGATCAGATGAGAAGCTTAACTTGGAACACTGGAATTCATGTATTATGCATAGTTCTACCTTCTAATTCAGTTGGTACTAGAAAAAACAACAAAACTAAGATAAATTATATTAAGTTAGTAGTGTACCATGATCCATCATTTAACTGAATTATGGATGCTCCAATTTCCATTAATGCTAATTATTTTGATCTGTTGTACTACCTCCGTCCGGATTTATTGGTCCTCATTATATTTCGTGCCAAATTTTGACCGTAGATTAAACTAACAAAATGTTCATCCATGTCATCAAATATTATATTTTTAAAAACTATGTTCAAATACAAATCCAATGAGATAATTTTTCTTGACATGCATTACCATTTTGTTAGTTAAATCTTTAGTCAAAGTTTGGCACAAACTATAAAAAGGACCTATAAACCAGGACGGAGGTAGTACAATTCATGCATACAGTCTCTGTCCTTTTCATTTTAGCAACTTTAGAAATTTTCCAGATCACCTACCTTCTTCTCAGCGTGCAACTCAGTTCGTTGTCCAGGCAATGGATATATCGCCCCCTGTTAGTTGCCTACGGGCTCCTTGGCTTCTCTTCATGCCACTCCTTCACCGCACCGTGGTTTCCATGTGAATTCACCTATATATCTCGAAATATAGTGTTTCTTATTAATAGCAAACTAGCAGCCACTTGAGATCGAATTTGTGTGCTCTTGTATGAAAAGTTATATTAAGTCATAAGAGGATTTGAGCCTTGTTTTAACTGTAGCTGCAAGCTGACTTTCCCCAGATTTATCTCCTATATAAATAGCTAAAATTTTACTGATCGGTTCTCATGTTGCTTTGTAAAGGCTGAATTTCATATGCTCACTGAAGATTTTCTGACTGTCTGTTATGACCGGCATATTAGGGGCTTAGCCCAGTGGGTCTTGGTCCAAGTTATCTTATCATTATTAGGGGCTTAGCCCAATTATCTTATCGTTATTAGGATCATTTGCTTAGGAGTCAAGTAAACTTCTCTATATAAGGAGAGGAGATGTATCAATCTAATCAAGCAAGAAGCAATCCTTATTTGCTCGGCTTCTCTAAGGGAGCCGGGAGACCTAACCCTAGCCGCCTCCTTTCCTGCGTCATCTCCCTCTCAGCCGCCGCCTCCTCGCGCACGAAGAGCTCCCTCCTTCCCCTACAACCTCCGGCCTAGACCCAGTAGAACCCTAGTTTCTACCAGTTTGGTATCAGGTAGCTCGGTTCCGATCATGTCTGCACCACCACCCAACCCGCGACTGCCCGTCACAACCGCGTCGCTACCTCTCTCCACCGCGCCGCTGCCTCTCCCCACCGCGCCGCTTGACTCCACCGTCGGCGCCTCCACCGGCCAAACGCCGCCGCCCTCCACCGCGCCGCCCGTCGCCATCTACTCGCCGGCAGAGATGACTGAGGTCCTCAACGACCTCGTCACCGCCGTCCAGGGCATACGCCTCTACTTGGCCGGGCCCTATGGGCAGCCGCCGCCCTTGCAGCCGGCCGCCGCGACCGGGCCAGCCACCCTGCCCTGGTATGCGGCCACCACGACGCCGATCGGGCCTCTACACCACCACTGGCCCGGTCAGCCGCCGCTTGCTGTCGCCCCCCACTGGATGCAATGGCCGGCTCTAGCGATCGCCGTGCCCCGACGCTTCCCGGGTCCAGGCAGCCGCAGCCCCAGCTGCCGGCCCCACCGCTGCCCGCTGTCGCGCCTCAACGGCCACAGTGGCCGGCCCCGACCCTCGTTGCGTCCCCGATGCCTCCCGGGTCCGGGCAGCCGCAGCCCCAGCTGCTAGCCCCACCGCAGACCGCTGCTGCACCTCAATGGCCATAGTGGCCAGCCTCGGCCCTCGCTGCGCCCCCCACGCCACGCGGTTCTGTACCTACGCAGCTGCGGGCCCCGCCCCCTCCCAACACGGGGCCCGGGTCACCCATGCAGGGAGGCGTACCGATCCAGCAAGTGCGCTTCCCGCCGTCACCGTCCCCAATACCGGCCTGGCTGACCGGATCATCGCCGCCACCCGTCTACACGTCGGCGGGAGACCCGCCGGCACCCACTCTGCAGTTCGGCGATCCCTCCGGCTCGGCGAGGCACTCCACGGGCCGTGGCCATGCTGACCGGGCGCCCCAATCCTCGTTGCTTCGCACCTCCGAGCCAATCGGCCACGGCGCTCCAACTCAGACACCGCCGTGGTTTGCCAAACTGGACTTCGCCACTTATGACGGCACAGACGACCCCCTCAACTGGCTGAACTAGTGAGAGCAGTTCTTTCGCGGGCTGCACACCCTCGCCTCGGAGCGTACCTGGCTCGCCTCTTACCACCTCCGCGGCGCGGCACAGACCTGGTACCATGCCCTCGAGCGGACGAGGGCAGCATGCCCCCTTGAGAGCGCTTCCGCGAGCTCTGCCTCCTTTGTTTTGGGCCACCGATCCGCGGGAGCTGCCTGGCAGAGCTAGGCCGCCTTCCCTTCACCTGCACGGTTCAAGACTTCGACGATCGTTTCCAGGCCCTGGCATGCCATCCATCGGGCGTGACGGCGCAGCAGCGGGCCGACCTCTTTGTCGGTGGACTTCCGGATCACATCCACGTGGACGTGGAGCTTCGGGGACCACAGGATCTACGTGGACGTACTACGCCTGCGCGTTCGAGCGTCACGCGGTGGCCATCTAGCAGGAATCACCGTCCCGGGCCGCTGGGTCGCTACCCTGGCCGGATGTTCCCGCACAGGGTCGGCCTGCTCAGGCTTCCGCCGCACCCCTCGCCGCAACCGCGGCGCGCCCGTTCCGCCGGCTCACCTCGGCCGAGCTACTCGAGCGTCGCCGCCAAGGGTTATGCTTCAACTGCGACGAGCCATACACGCCCGGCCACGTCTGCCCGCGACTCTTCTAACTGGAGGCTGCAGACTACATTCCTAAGGACGCCGTCGCCGCCGACCTTGCCACCCCAGCTGTCGCGAAGGTGTTTGACGCCGGTTGATCACCTCAAGGAGTTCAGCAAGCGCTTCCCCACCTTACAGCTCGAGGACGAGCTGTTTGTGCAGGCGGGGAGAAGTGTTATGACCGGCATATTAGGAGCTTAGCCGGGTGGGTTGTGGCCCAAGTTATCTTATCATTATTAGGGGCTTAGCCCAATTATCTTATCATTATTTGGATCATTTGCTTAGGAGTCAAGTAAACCTCTCTATACAAGAGAGGAGATGTATCAATCTAATCAAGCAAGAAGCAATCATTATTTGCTCGGCTTCCCTAAGGGAGTCGGGAGACCTAACCCTAGCCGCCTCCTTCCCTGCGTCATCTCCCTCTCAGCCGCCGCCTCCTCGCGCACGAATAGCTCCCTCCTTCCCCTACAACCTCCGGCCTAGACCCAGTAGAACCCTAGTTTCTACCACTGTCTAAATGACTTGGGCGCATCAGGTGCATTTATGTTTTAAGTTACATAGCGTTGTGTTTAAGTTGCTCTATTGACTATGCTTTGTTACTGTAACTTAAATCATGGATTCTGTTGGTACTTGGTAAGCTCCCTAAAGTTGCAACCCTTTTTAATACATATTTTGGTACGTTGAACATATGCTTACTTAGTTGTTTATAGTACTGGAGTAATGGTGCTTGCTTACGTGAGCATGAATATATTTCGCAGATGGCTTTCTTGCTTAATTAGTTGGCAGTGGTTGTTTATATCTGACATTAAAAATGTCAAATGAAAATCTTCATATATGGAAGAATGATGTATAGTTTTATAGGGTCAACAATCTATGAGTATTTCAGCAACTAAAGAAGCTTTCCTTTGACAGAAATCAGTTACCATATCACTCTCATCATTAGTTTGAGAGAAATCTGTTTAGCCTTGAGAATATTTCACAGTGTTCTGTCAGTGTTCTTGATTATTTCGATGGGTTCTATGCACAGATATATGTTTACTCTGTGTGTCTACTTCGATCATGATTAGATTTTTCCTTATACTACGTATCCATATTATTTTCAGGTTTAAATGATTTACTAATTATGTGCTCCTATCAGCAGGCCAGAAGTTGTTCCTTGGAGCTTAAGCACAAGGACTTCTTTGTGAGTGGGCAGTACTATTTTTTTTTCAAATGATATCCTTTGTAGTGTGCCTGTTCTAAAATAAGAAGTGAGTTTCCATAATATTTTTTTATAATTTACAACGAATGTCGCATGTGAGGATCAAGCTCCTTGAGTTTTTTACGCAAAAATATAATTTCTGCATGTTGCCAAGAATGTTTGTTAGGTTGATGAGGCAGCCATGGGATGCGTCTGGCCGCTGGCCAGAGGAAGCGTGGGGCACAAGCCCAAGGACGATGACCACACGGATTTGCGGCAGGATAACAGTACTAGGATAGGGCAGTTCGATGTTCCCTCTCTCTCTACTCTCTCACCCATTGCTCTGACATTTCTCTGCTAAGGAAGTCAAAGCAGCGCTGGCCTCGTATGCACTGGAGAACAAACTTGATCTTGAGATTTGTATCTTTAGTTCTTTAATTTACTTCTAATTATCACCCTTACATGTTATAGTCACTGACGCCTCTAACCACTTACAGGAGCTGTACGATCTTCATGTTATTTATGGCGTCAACCATAATATGTCTGCCATGTGTACTGCACGGATGCTGACAAAGCAATTTTCATATTCCATCATATTCATGTTTTCTGTCAAGTCCAAGAGATGGAAATCCAAAGCTCTTCTATATATACTCATGGGATGCAAATCCCGTAGATCAACCTTGTGAAGAAACACTAACAATCGAGTTGACATGAGGTAAGATGCAGGCTTTGGATTTTCGAAAAGAAATTTTGTAAGGCAACTCCGGGACCAACAGAACTGATGGTATAGTGAAATACATCTACTAATCAAATCTACATATTACGTGGCAGGATCCATGAATGCTAACCACCAGCACGCTGGAAGAAGATTCCCTGCTTCCTAATTTCCTGGCCGCTGGCTCGGCCTTTGTTGCTGTTGGCAATTGGTTATCTTGTCAGCACTTCACAATTAGGATGATGCATTCCCGTACTTAGCTTGGTGCTCATTCCGTACTATTTCATTCACCTAGAGGGATGTGTTTCTAGCCCCTGTTCTCAATCTTTCTAATTCATGGGTGTAAGTGGGCACACACTTAGGAATTTAGTTTAGTTAGATTTGTCCAAGTTTAGTTTTTTAAAATAGAAGTAGTCATATCCTTATATCTCATTTTTTAAACTATAAAAATTGAAATTCATGGGGTAGTTGTGGACTTGTGGTGCAGCCAACCAAAGGCATGGATGCTGCCAGCGGCCACAACGAAATCTAATTATGTCATTATTGTTGGCATATAATGTGGTTGGTGTAGGCTAGTAAACCATGGTAGGCATTGGGCACTCAGATTCTATATTCACAACCAGATAAGATTTCATTGATACACTATATATGTATATGTTACATGTCCATTTGTACGTATGATATTTCTCTCGATTACCGACTAATAGACGTTTATGTTTGTGCAAAATTTATATGCTTCATGTATTCATATATTTATTGTACAAATAGACGGGCACGGCAACGCGCGCCATCAATGATCTAGTAACGACAGTAAAGCTGAGCACAATCCCAGCCCTCCCAGACCATTAATGTTTCTGGCCATCGGATGTCTATTCCGGGTCGTTGTTGGTCGTCAGATGACTATCTAATCCTGTCATTAGTGGGCTGGGTGTCCAGGGTGGCTACTCCAGTGGAAAAATCGGTGGCCTCTGGTTGATTGGGCCAGGCAGCCCATTTAGCGGTTGGTGAAAGAACAGGCCACCAATTAACTGGCGTGCGACGTTGCTTCAGCTCAGGTTAAGGATATATCAAAAAAAGTTTAGGTTAAGGACATCGAAGGGGCAGCAATCCCTCCCTTCATTCTCGCTCGCGTCCACCGATGAATCTTCGCGCCTCCGACAGTGCCATGGCCCCGATCTCCACCGACGCGGGGGCGGCGCTTGCGGAGGCCATCAGGTTGGTGTTCGCGCGGTGGACAGCGCTGCAGGAGTGGTGGGCGGCGGCGACTCCCACGCCAACACGGACCAATTCAGCGAATCCTACTCAATTTAGTTCTCTGCTTTTGAACAAAGTAGTTCTCTTACTTTTTGTCAACTGATTTCCTTTATATCTACGTTAGAATCTCACTTTCTTCATGCTAACTTATCAGCGACTTGCTCCTCCGCACAAGATTCTGAATGACCCACTCTTGTGCGGGTCCTCACATTCATGTTATTTTTTGTACTTATCATTTGATCATCATTATGGCACACGTTGCACATCATGAATTAGTTACACAGAGAAGATACCTTCAAATTTTTTGACTGCCTCTTGAATGTTTCTAATATTATTTGCAGAAAATTGTAAAATTTGTGTCTACATATCACTAATTCATCTCATTTGTCGGTAACACGCGTGTTACTTTTTCATTTCTACAACAGTAATTTGCAAAAGAAAAAAAATGTTATCTTGGTAGGTCATGTCTCCCATTTGTTCTCTTTAGCTTTTAAGCATGCCAGTGAATTTGAATATTGTAAACAGGAGTGCTTATGATGATTTAAATTTCATTATAAATCCATATCTTCTTCCAATACGTTAGTATATGATGGCCACAATGGCATGTTAAAATTTCCACTAACTCAAATGGTCTAGCTTTCAATACAAGAAGAGACATACTTTTTTTTAGCATAAAGAAGAGACATACTTACTCCCATGTTGGTTGAGATGCTAAGAACCCACCCACTGAGAGGGCTATTATCATATCTATGTTCAAACATGGAGTCGCTAGAGGTAATAGTTTGTGTTTTCAAATATAATTTATATACCTACAACATATATCTGTTGCCGGGAGTATATCTATGCAAACATATCATGTGTTTACTCAACGCTCACCATAACTGTTGAAATGCAATTCTTTGCCCAAGTAGCTAATTAATGTCATTCCACCATTAACATATGGAAATATATCATTATCATTACAGGCACATATACATGCATACATATACATTGGGTCTCAACACAGGGAATTCCCACTAATAAATGTGCTTCCATACGTATCATGTAGTTGTGGAAAATATGCTTATGTGTGACATAAAGCTACCAATGTATGATCTTGGACATGAGAAATTTCTGTTTGAGTTGGGCATTTGATTTCTGACCCATTGCAAATTGTATCTCAAGTAATGCTGTCAAGTTTGTTAATGGACTAAATAATCATATTGCCAAGTGATTTTCTTTCCTGAATTCATTCACTAGTAGAAACAGGGCCATTCGAACCGGTTCTCGAGGGACATTTGTCCCGGTTCCCGAACCGTGACTAAAGGGTCGTCACTAAAGCCCTATACCTTTAGTCCTGGTTCAAATAGGAATCGGAAGGGGCTCCACGTGGCCGGAGCGGCTTGCCCAGGCAGGGGGGGCCTTTTGTCCCGGTTGGTGCCACCAACCGGGACCAAAAGGCGCTGGTTTTTTCTTTCTGAAGGGGGGGGGGGAAGGGGGGTTAATTTAGGGGTTTCATATATTGTGTTAGCTAGCTAATAGAGATGAGTGTCCTCTCTTATCTCTGTGCTTGGTCGACGCTACATATAGACTCGACACGCTAGCTAGCTAGTAAGCAAATGAAGGAAACCATTAAATGCTAGAGAGAAGTGATCGACCTCTCCTTCTCTGATAGATTGGTCGAACAACAAGTTTTCGTATATCTATCCGACGCTACAATATAATATTATGTCCCCTAACATTTGAAGTCAATTTCCACATGGTATTCTCCGTGTTTGTTGATGAAGTGGTCAAGAAAGAATCCCGCCAATTCCTCTTGAATTGCTTGTATGCGATCTTGTGGTAGGAGTTTATCCCGCGTCTGCCACATCTAATTTCAAGAAGGGGGTCAATACATATATATGAATGAAACTGAACACAAATGATGGTAACAAAATAAAATTGTGAATATTATTGCTTACGCACTTCATATTGTTGTTTAGAGTAGCCCCGCTCACAGGTGGTGTGATGGATGAACACGCAAATGCAGTATCCACACAAATCATTCCCGCGTTACTGCCACAAGCACTTTACAAGAAATAGAGGTCAATCAAACTGATAAGCAAGTATGGTAAATGGTATTGATAAAACGGGCTAGAATCAATGGGAGATGCGCGGCACTATCTAGTAGCTAGTACTTACATTCAGGTGGTCAAATCGCAGTTGCGCCGGCAGTCCCGGAGCTTGTGCGGTGAACTTTTTCCAAACCCTGCCAGACAAAGAAAACAATTACTTGATATCAGAAAATGAACAAAGTTGCCGATATGGTGCGATAATGATCGATTGAACTTACTTCTCGAGCATTTTAGTCATGGTCGCATACTCCTCCGGATTTTTTCGTTTGGAGTCTATGACGGTTACTAGTCCCCGCTCAAGCTTAATCTCTAGCACAATAAAGTGGAAGCTACGCATGTATGCATAACTCATCAATTACATTACTATAACCTTGAGTAATAAGGGAAACCGAATATGCAGAAGACAGTAACACTCACTTGAAGTTGTAAGGAAAGATTATTGTAGCTTTGTTTTGATTTCGAAGTAACGATGCGAGCAACTGGGCCTCGGTTTCTCTGGCATCATGTTTAACACTCCATTTATCCATGAGATTTGTGTTAATGAACCAAATATCACCTACTTGTCTTTTCTTCAATTCGGCGATCCTCAATCTGCATAATATAGTGAGGATAATTATATATACATGCAATAAAAGAGTTGAGCTATATATAGAGACTTAACTAATTACAGAGAAGTAGTACTTACATATAGTAGCAAGTGATGATTGTTTTATCGAGGGCCTTTTGATTGAAAAAATGGAAGAACTCCTCATATGCAACTAACAACACATCAATTCCAACGAGGTTGTACTCCTCTTTAACCGATAGCGACAAAGTATTTTTCCCAGACTTCCTGCAGATGTCCATGTACCAATCAAGGAATCTTTGCATCATCGTTGTTAGGGAAGTACCAGGGCTGACGAGAGGCTTCCCGTGCTCGAATCTTAATGTGTCCACCTCCATTGTTCCAAAAATCATTGCATCCTCGTCGGTCATGTAATCTCAAGGATTGGTACCGGGCAGCACCCCCGGAAGATTAGCGGCGATATCGCCAGACACATTGAGCGGCGGGCACTATTGCTTCGCTTGTTCGCCGAGCTGGGGAATTTGTTTCCCTTTTGTTCATTCTGCTAGCCTCCCGCCTCTGGCTGTACTGCTAGACGCCGGAGCAGCCGGAGCGGCTGCGGCTGTCTTCTTTCGTTGCTGAAGAGGTGGAGTAGCCGGAGGCGGACTGCTACAACGCGCCTAAGCAGCCGGAGCAGCGGTGTCTGTGTTCCGTCATCGCATACGAGGCGGCGAAGGAGGAGGCGGGCTGCTCGGATGCGCCGGAGCAGGAGGAGAACGAGGCGGAGTACTGCCGCCCTCACGCGTCGGAGCAGGAGGCGGAGTGCCCTGATGACTCGCCGGAGGAGGAGGAGCAGGCGGAGTGCCCGGCTGACTAGCCGGAGCCATGAAGTTCAGAAGCTTGATGTGCTCCTTCTGCCATAGACACGGAGTATGCATAGAAAGACCCAGCTGAGTCTCCCCATCACCTATAGGATGGTCAAGCTGGAGCTCCTCAAATCCCTCTGTTATTTCGTCCACCATCACAACAACATAGCCTTGTGGGATCGGACGACAGTGAAAAGTTGCTCCGGGTGAAGGAGGGAACACGAAGCCGACAGCGGCCTTGACTTTGAGATAACCCCATTGCGTCATAAGGTGGCACTAGTGTGAATTTCATGGGGTACCTAGGACCCGTCAAGTCAGGCTGATGAACGAGCTCAGCGGAAGTCACGCTGCTTCTTCGCTGAGATGGCGGGGTAGCTTCTGGGGTAGCATCTTGGGTAGGATCTCGCAGCTGCTGGTTCTCAACATCTCGTTCCTCTAGATTTCTTACCCTTGCGTTAAGCTCCTGTAGTTCGATATGCTCCATTTCCTCCTCCTCTCTTGGGTTTAGTAACCGCCTGCATCGGGAAACCCAACCTTCCACACGATGGAGCCTGGCGTGCCTCGTGTTCGTCCAGGGTGCTCAGGATTCCCGAGGGCCCTTGTGAGCTCGTCGTTCTCTCTCTTGGGAATGAACTTCCCTTCCCGCACTTCTTTGATTGCTTTCTGAAGCTTCGTGATGGGTGTTGCACATTGCTCGTCCATCCAGCAGCACTCCGCTGTTCAGGGTCCAATGTTCAACCAGCCCCGAAGAACAAAGTCCTACAACGGTTTGGCTAGTGCAATGTCTCTGGTTCGACCCCTTTAGCAATCAGGTCCTGCTCAGCCTTGTCCCACAGCGGCTGGGCTTTGAGGTAGCCACCCGATGCCATGCGATGATAATGCTCCTTCTTTGCAACATTTATCTTGTTAGTCGCTGACATCTTCTTACTCCTCTTCGATATCTTGTTGGCCACAAATGCGGGCTAGTGATCTCTTATCTTCTCAAATCGGCCGGTGAATTTTGGAGTCTTGTCTTGGTTGACATACGTTGTTTTTAACTCATTCTTCCACCTTCTGAATAGATCTGCCATCTTCTTGAGAACAGAGGACTTGATCAATGGCTCTATAACTGGATTCTCCGGATTCTCCTCTTCCGGTAGGGTGTAATTTACCTTCAGCGCTTTCCAAAGATCTTCTTTCTGTCTATCTTCGACAAAAGAAACTTGAAGAAGCTCTTCCTTCATATGCTCATTCCACAGCTCGATGCTGATTGGGATCATGTCCCTAACAAGAATCCCGCACTGAGCAGAAAATGCCTCCTTGGTTCAGAGGGGTTTAAACCGTCGTCCATCGCGCGCATTTCTGTGATCGTGAACCTTTTCATCCGGGCGCAACTTTTTCTTCGGGCCTTGTTTCTTTACTGAAGTATTGCTTGATCCGGAGGCCTATATAAAAGAAGAAAGAAGAGTTAATATATGTACATACCAAAACAATTAATGCATCAGTTAGCTAGTCAGCACATGCTTATATATATATATATATATATATATATATATATATATATATATATATATAATAGCTTGCCACATAACTAGCTTGCCACATAACTAGTTAAGGTTTTCAACGGTGTAAAAGTTCTCAAAAATCCTGAAAGAAATACTGAACCAACACAACTATAATATAACATGATCCAACGGAGGGATTGAAAAAATATGACTGCATGTGTCCTGGACAAAAATAACAAATGTTTCAATATATATTGATCCTGCAATGAGCTGAAATGCTTGTTATTTTCGCCGAGGACACATAAATGCATATTTTCACAATCACACCGTTGGATCATCTTATTATATTAAAGTGAGGCTCTCCTATTTATTTCATATTTTTTTACTTACTTTTAAACCGTTAAATGTTTAGCAAGCCTTAACTAGTTTTGTAGCAAGCCATGATATACATAAACACTATTCTGATCACGGGATCATAATAATATTCTGATCACAACCTGAACTGTTTGAGTAACGCGCCTGACCTTCGCTATGAACTAGGTTGAACTTTCCGCAACATTGCCCAAATTGGGCTTGCTATATATCGTTGGAAAGCTATGGACACCAATATCATGACCCAACTTAAATTTTTGGCAAAATATAAGCGGTTTAAGAGCAGTTTTAAAAACCATTTTTTCTTCGCACAAAAAACGTGAATCATATTTTCAATTGCATTTTTAAACCGTTTATCGGAATGAGGCATATAATATGGCGTTGAAAAGCTGCTGCAAAACCGCTCCTTCCACATGTTGAAAGTTTTTTCTAATTTCCTACGGTTAAAGAGTAATTTGAAAAAATGTAAAATTTTGTGAACCGAACAGCTGAGTTTGTTTTGTCGATGTCATTTCTAAACGGCTAATCCAATGGAGGCATATGCTATGGCGTTGGAAAGCTTATGCAAATGCGCTACTTTTTCATCTTGAAAGTTTTTTTTATAATTTTGAATGGTTTTAGAGTAATTTAGAAAATGGTCCAAATCCTACCGAGTTCGTATTTTCGAGCTAATGTTTTAACCGTGTGTCTAAATGCAGCAAACGATATGGCGTTAGAAAGCTTGAACAAATGCGAAACTTTTTTTATGTATTGTTTATCCCAATTCTTTACGGTTTTAAGTCAGTTTCAAAAATGGCGAAAAACGTATTTTCGCCGTAATTTCTACGAACTTTATCGGAATTGGGAAAATAATATACCGTTGAAAAGCTACGGAAAATAAGAAACTTTTTCTTGTTGATGGTTTTCTCTGATTCCTAGCTGTTTTCAAGTAATTCCGAAAATGGCGGGATCATTTGTTCTGCCTCTACCGCGAAACAGATTCTTCGAAAATGCACCGCGTGAAGAACCTGAACTTCTCGGTGCGTGTACCTGAACTTCACTCTGTTTTTCATGTGATTTTTTTTTTCGTAGTTTTTCATCCACTGCCTGTAGCTCTCCATCCCACTCATGGGAATTGAGCGGGTGATATACCGATGGAAAGCTGCTGTAAACACGCAACTTTCCCGTGTTGATCATTTTTTCATACTCGCGACGATTTTGAAAGTTTTTCATCTGAAATTCATTCAGCGTAGTAGTTGAACTTCATGCTATTTTCACGTTGAAGTTCCGCGACATATTTTTGTTTGTACACGCGCCTGAACTTCCCTCTGTACGAACCCGACCTTTATCGTAATTTTGAAAACCATTTTTTCTTCATACAAAAAACGTGGATCATATTTTCGATCGCATTTCTAAACCGTTTAGCAACTAAATACTCGTTTTAGATAGGAATCTTGCTCATAGGCGGATTTGCACTCGGGTCGTGAAGAACTCACGTTTTTTGCGATTTTACTGCCTCAGTTGTTCGACCTGAACTTCCCGCAACATTGCCCAAATAGGGCTTGCTATATACCATTGGAAAGCTATGGACACGAGTATCATGACCCAAGTTAAATTTTTCGCAAAATGTAAGCGGTTTAAGAGCAGTTTTGAAAATCGTTTTTTCTTCACACAAAAAACGTGAATCGTAATTTCGATCACATTACTAAACCGTTTATCGGAATGAGGCATATAATATGGCGTTGGAAAGCTGCTGCAAAACCGCTCCGTCCACATGTTAAAAGTTTTTTCTAATTCCTTATGGTTAAAGAGTAATTTGAAAAAACGTAAAATTTTGTAAATCAAACACCTGAGTTCGTTTTTTCGAAGTCATTTCTAAACGGCTAATCCAATGGAGGCATATGATATGGCTTTGGAAAGCTTATGTAAATGCGCTACTTTTTCATCTGGAAAGTTTTTTTTCTAATTTTGAATGGTTTAAGAGTAATTTAGAAAATGGTCCAAGTCCTATCGAGTTTGTATTTTCGAGCTAATGTTTTAACCGTTCGTCCGAATGCAGCAAATGATATGGCGTTGAAAATCTTGAACAAATGCGAAACTTTTTAGTATGTATTGTTTCTTCCAATTCTTTACGATTTTAAGTCAGTTTCGAAAATGGTGAAAAACTTATTTTCACCGTAATTTCTACGAACTTTATCGGAATTGGGCAAATAATATACCGTTTAATAGCTACGGAAAATGCGAAACTTTTTCATGTTGAAGGTTTTCTCTGATTCCTAGCCGTTTTCAAGTAAATCCGAAAACGGCGGGATCATTCGTTCTGCCTCTATCGCGAAACAGACTCTTCGAAAATGCACCGCGTGAAGAACCTGAACTTCTCGGTGCGAGTACGTGAACTTCACTCTGTTTTTCACTTGATTTTTTTGCTCGTAGATCTTCATCCACTGCTCGTAGCTCTCCATCCCACTCACGGGAATTGAGCGGGTGATCTACCGATGGAAAGCTGCTGTAAACACGCAACTTTCCTGTGTTGATCATTTTTTCATACTCGCGACGATTTTGAAAGTTTTTCATCTGAAATTCATTTAAGTTAGTAGTTGAACTTCATGCTGTTTTCACGTTGAACTTCTGGGACGTATTTTTGTTTGTAATTTTCTCATCCATTCGTAAGTGTTACACAAATAATATTCCTTTTGTACAAACGTCTCTCACAATAATTTTTTTAACTTTCTTCGACCAAGGACTTGAACTTGTAACAACAAAACTTTTAGCATTTGCTTTTTTGTTCTTTTTAATACAAAATGCACACCATGTAGTACATGAACTTCTCGCAGTTATCAACCTGAACCTCTCTCGGTTACGTGAAATATTTTGAGTTTTTTTATGAATTTTTTAATCTGATTTTTCTTAATCCTTTTTTATGAATTTTGAAATGCTATATTTTTAATAGTTGAACTTCTTGTTTCCATTATTTAATAACGAGGAAAATATGAGTTTTCTATAATCATCGAACTTCTCCATCTTTTTAATATGGCCTTCCTGGTTTTATTTCTTAATCCTTTTTTTATGAAATTTTGAACGTTATATTTTTAAAAGTTGAATTTCTTGTTTTTTATTTTTAAACTTCTTGTTTCCATTCTTTAATAACGAGGATAATGAGAGTTTTCAATAATCATCGAACTTCTCCATCTTTTTAATATGGACTTCCTGGTTTTATTTTCTCCATCTTTTTTATTTGTTAATTTAACATCAACCTTCTACCCGTTTTTAAATTGAACTTCCGTGTTTTATTCTTCAGTAACGAGAAAATTGTGTTTTTAATGTACACTGAATTACTCTATTTTTTAAAATTGAACTTCCTATTTTTTTTAAACAGGGGAAATCATTTTTATAACACATTTTGTTGTTCCCTTATTTTAATTTGAACTTATTAGTCATTCTTTAGATGGAGAATCTGAGGTTTTTATAAACTTTGAAGTTCTCTATTATTTTAATTTGAACTTCTTAGTTTTATTCTTTAGTAACAAGGAAAATCTAGTTTTTTGAAGTTCTTTGTTTTAAAATTTTGAACTTCTTGGTTTTATTTTTTAATAATGTAAAAGATCCGATTTTTTATAGAGATCGAACTTCACCATTTTTAAAATTTGAACTTCTCAATTTTATTGGTTAGTAACGGGGAAAAACCTTTTTATATAAACAATGGTACCGCGCCGTTATTTCAATTTGAACTTCTAATTTTTATAGAACGGGGGAAATCAGTTTTGTATAATCTTTTAAAATGCTCCTCTTTTTAATTTGAACTTCTCTGATTTTCTTACAAACGGGGAAAATCGGTTATAAAGAATTTTGAACTACTTTTTTTTAACTTCATGCTAAAATTTCTTTGAACTTCTAAAATTTTCTTTTATATATTAAAAACTTCATTTTTCTAACGTTGACCTGCTTTGATTTTTAAATTTGAACTTCTTATAGATTTTTGTTGAGAAATTTTTTGTATTTTTTTGCTTTTTCGGTGAAATGGCCTAGGCGGTCTCTTTTTTTATTTGATCATTGTTCTTCTGTCCGTGGTACACGAGAACTTTGGAATTTCTGAAACTTGAACTTTGCGTGCTATTAATTTTTTTCATGAAGCCCCATAGTTTTTAGTTTTTGTTTTTTGAATTCCATGATTTTTTTGTTTACATTTTTTTGGTTTGAAATTCGATATCCGTTACACTTGAACTTTCGAAATCATACTTTTTTATACACGTTTTTCCTTGAATCCAACATGTGCAAAAACAATAGGAAATTTTGGGTCAATTAATGCCAGTGAGAATCGTTTAAGCCGATTGACTCCGCTGGTTATACACTAGTTACATAACGCTGAAAGAAAAATAACTGGTACAACCATCAACAAATGTGCTAAGCAAACATCAGCAACTTTTTGTTCCTGCAAGTGGTCTAGTTGATGCTGTTCGTTTGATAGCAAGGTGATTCCGAAAAAATAAAATCAACAGCCTGGTGCATGGTCATTTATCTAATAGAACTAAGCCCCTGTTTTTATCATCCTGCTGGAAGGGAGCTTTTAGTGCATGAATACAGAGCGAGCAGCCCTGGCAATGAATCGAAGCCAGAGATTACTTTGATAATGCAGAATGAATCGAAGCTGAGCGTTTGCTTAAGTGTTGTATTCTAGTCTCTACTTTTTATTCTGTACCGAAGATAAATGACAATGTAGTGTAGCTACGGGGAAACTACCTGTAAATTCCATCCATCAGCTATACTCAAGAACGCACCGAGCCACTGTCTTTGTTTATTTTCGGCCATCGTTTTTATTTCTGCACACTTTGCCTCCAGTGTGAGCACTGACAGATAATTGTCAACAGCAAGAGTAGCTGCCACTGATTCATCAACGGCAATGAGAGCGCGTACTGGGTTGCTTCTTGCTCCCCCGCGATGTGATGTGCAAAAACGGAGGAGTAAAGCTTCAAACAGAATACTGACGTATGTCCCCATCCTCGTTCCTCGTCGATTTGATGCATTCTCGGCTAGCTGATCAGTTGGTCAGTGATCCACTGTCGGCGGCCATGAAACAACAATTTGGAGAAGATACAGGTAGGAAGGTCACATCTTAGCCTAGGGCAGGTCGCCGCTCAGGCCTGGGCAGGTCACCGAGTTTGCTGTGGGAGATCCACGACCAGCAGCTGGATGGACTGCTCGCGCGCGAGGCCTTGGACTGCTCACTTGAGATGGGTTGTTGGGCCGCCGGCATGGGCATGGCAGAGGCGAAACAGGGAGGATGCACGGGTGGGGCGGAGCCTAGAGGTCACGCCCACAGCGGTTGCGGCCTTCCTCATCCACGGCGAGCACCTGGATGACCCCGATCCAGATCCTAGATGGGCAAGAACCAGGAGAGGATCTGTGCAGCATGGGGATGGTGGAGCAGTGCCGGTCGGTGGTGGTCGGGAGGCCTGGCGGGGCAGTTGTGCGCCGCGGGGCAGGGCAGCGGCGCGCTGGGAGGAGGGGAGACGGAGCGCCACAGGCAGGGTGGCGGCGGGCTGGGAGGCCGGGAGGCGCGCCGTGGGGTGGGGCGGTGGTGGCGGTGCGATCCGAGGAGGGTGGCTGCAGTGGCGGCGCGATTTGGGAGGGGCGGAGGCGGTGGATCGGTTCAGGAGGGCGGCCGGGGATCGAGGGGGAGGGGATCCTGGGCTCGGTTCCGGAGAGGCGGCCGGGGATCGAGGGAGAGGGGATAGTGGGCTCGGTTCTGGAGAGGCGGCCGGGCGTGGGCGCGGTTCGGGGAGTTCGGGAAGATCTGCTCCGGCCCTATATAGGGCCCCGTGATTCAAATAGTTATTCTAATGCCAGGATTAGAATAGTGCCACTATATATATATATATATATATATATATATATATATATATATATATATATATATATATATATATATATATATACCATGCCGGACTTTGCAACAGTTGATCCCGACTCCGTTCGGTCACCGGTGCTATCATCACGGTCGCCGGAGCCACCATCACGATCATGACCCTCCTCCATTGTTTGATCACCGCAGCCTACTTCCTCTCCTTGCAGACCTTCTTTGATGTCATTGAGAAACGACAATACTACATCACCTCCATCGCGGATTATTGAAGGAAATATGCTCTAGAGGCAATAATAAAGTTATTATTTATTTCCTCATATCATGATAAATATTTATTATTCATGCTAGAATTGTATTAACCGGAAACATAATACATGTGTGAATACATAGACAAACAAAGTGTCACTAGTATGCCTCTACTTGACTAGCTCGTTAATCAAAGTTGGTTAAGTTTCCTAACATTAGACATGAGTTGTCATTTGATCAACATGATCACATCATTAGGAGAATGATGTGATTGACTTGACCCATTCCGTTAGTTTAGCACTTGATCGTTTAGTATGTTGCTATTGCTTTCTTCATGACTTATACATGTTCCTATGACTATGAGATTATGCAACTCCCGTTTACCGGAGGAACACTTTGTGTTCTACCAAACGTCACAACATAACTGGGTGATTATAAAGGTGCTCTACAGGTGTCTCCGATGGTACCTATTGAGTTGGCGTATTTCGAGATTAGGATTTGTCACTCCAATTGTCGGAGAGGTATCTCTGGGCCCTCTCGGTAAGGCACATCACTATAAGCCCTGCAAGCAATTTGACTAATGAGTTAGTTGCGGGATGATGCATTATATAACGAGTAAAGAGACTTGCCGGTAACGAGATTGAACTAGGTATTGAGATACCGATGATCGAATCTCGGGCAAGTGACATACCGATGACAAAGGGAACAACGTTGTTATGCGGTTTGACCGATAAAGATCTTCGTAGAATATGTGGGAACCAATATGAGCATCCAGGTTCCGCTATTGGTTATTGACCGGAGACTTGTCTCGGTCATGTCTACATAGTTCTCGAACCCGTAGGGTACGCACGCTTAAAGTTCAATGACGATCGGTATTATGAGTTTATGTGTTTTGATGTACCGAAGATAGTTCAGAGTCCCGGATATGATCACGAACATGATGAGGAGTCTCGAAATGGCCGATGCATAAAGATCGATATATTGGATGACTATGTTTGGACTTCAAAAATGTTTCGGGTGAGTTTGGGATACACCGGAGTACTCGGGGGGTTACCGGAACCCCCCGGGGAGTATAATGGGCCAGATGGGCCTTAGTGGAGAAGAGGAGGGGCGGCCAAGGCAGGGCCGCGCGCCCCCTCCCCCTCTAGTCCGAATTGGACAAGGAGGGGGGTGCGTCGCCCCCCCCTCTCCTCCTTCCCCCTTCTCCTACTCCTACGAGGAAAGGAGGAGTCCTACTCCCGGTGGGAGTAGGACTCCCCCTTGGCGCGCCCTCCTCCTGGCCGGCCGCCTTCCCCCGTGCTCGTTTATATACGGGGGCAGGGGGCACCTCTAGACACACAAGTTGACCTATTAATCTATTCCAGCCGTGTGCGGTGCCCCCCTCCACCATATTCCACCTCGGTCATATCGTAGTGGTGCTTAGGCAAAGCCCTGCGTAGCATCATCGAGCTGAACGTGTGCTGAACTCGGAGGTGCCGTATGTTCGGTACTTGGATCGGTCGGATCGTGAAGACGTACGACTACATCAACCGCGTTGTGCTTACGCTTCCGCTTACGGTCTATGGGGGTACGTGGACGACACTCTCCCCTATCGTTGCTATGCATCATCATGATCTTGCGTGTGCGTAGGAATTTTTTTGAAATTACTACGTTCCCCAACAGTGGCATCCGAGCCAGGTTTATGCGTAGATGTTATATGCATGAGTAGAACACAAGTGAGTTGTGGGCGATACAAGTCATATTGCTTACCAACATGTCATACTTTGGTTCAGCGGTATTGTTGGATGAAGCGGTCTGGACCGACATTACGCGTATGCTTACGCGAGACTGGTTCTACCGACATGCTTTGCACATGGGTGGCTGGCGGGTGTCAGTTTCTCCAACTTTAGTTGAACCGAGTATCTCTACGCCTGGTCCTTGTTGAAGGTTAAAACAACACTAACTTGACGAAATATCATTGTGGTTTTGATGCGTAGGTAAGAACAGTTCTTGCTCAGCCCGTAGCAGCCACGTAAAACTTGCAACAACAAAGTAGAGGACGTCTAACTTGTTTTTGCAGGGCATGTTGTGATGTGATATGGTCAAGACATGATGCTAAATTTTATTGTATGAGATGATCATGTTTTTAAACCGAGTTATCGGCAACTGGCAGGAGCCATATGGTTGTCGCTTTATTGTATGCAATGCAATCGCCCTGTAATTGCTTTACTTTATCACTAAACGGTAGCGATAGTCGTAGAAGCAATAGTTGACGAGACGACAACGATGCTACGATGAAGATCAAGGTTTCGCGCCGGTGATGATGGTGATCATGACGGTGCTTCGGAGATGGAGATCACAAGCACAAGATGATGATGGCCATATCGTATCACTTATATTGATTGCATGTGATGTTTATCCTTTATGCATCTTATTTTGCTTTGATTGACAGTAGCATCACAAGCACAAGAGTATGCACCGTTGCGAAAGTTCTTCGTGCCGAGACACCACGTGATGATCGGGTGTGATAAGCTCTACGTTCAAATACAACGGGTGTAAGACAGTTTTGCACACGCAGAATACTCAGGTTAAACTTGACGAGCCTAGCATATGCAGATATGGCCTCGGAACACTGAGACCAAAAGGTCGAGCGTGAATCATATAGGAGATATGATCAACATAGTGATGTTCACCATTGAAAACTACTCCATCTCACGTGATGATCGGACATGGTTTAGTTGATTTGGATCACGTGATCACTTAGATGATTAGAGGGATATCTATCGAAGTGGGAGTTCTTAAGTAATATGATTAATTGAACTTTAATTTATCATGAACTTAGTACCTGATAGTATTTTGCTTGTCTATGTTGTTGTAGATATATGGCCCTTGTTGTTGTTCCGTTGAATTTTAATGCGTTTCTTGAGAAAGCAAATTTGAAAGATGATGGTAGCAATTACAAGGACTGGGTCCGTAACTTGAGGATTATCCTCATTGCTGCACAGAAAAATTATGTCCTAGAAGCACCGCTGGGTGCCAGTCCTGTTGCAGATGCAACTGCAGACGTTGTGAACATCTGGCAGAGCAAAGCTGATGACTACTCGATAGTTCAGTGTGCCATGCGTTACGGCTTAGAAACGAGACATCAATGACGTTTTGAACATCATGGAGCATATGAGATGTTGCAGGAATTCAAGTTAATATTTCAAGCAAATGCACGGATTGAGAGATATGAAGTCTCCAATAAGTTCTATAGCTGCAAGATGGAGGAGAATAGTTCTGTCAGTGAACATATACTCAAAATGTCTGGGTATAATAATCACTTGATTCAGCTGGGAGTTAATCTTCCCAATGATAGTGTCATTGATAAAATTATTCAATAACTACCACCAAGCTACAAGAGCTTCGTGATGAACTATAATATGCAAGGGATGAACAAGACAATTCTCGAGCTCTTCGCAATGCTAAAGGCTGCGGAGGTAGAAATCAAAAAGGAGCATCAAGTGTTGATTGTCAACAAAACCACCGGTTTCAAGAAAAAGGGTAAAGGGAAGAAGAAGGGGAATTTCAAGAAGAACAACAAACATGTTGCTGCTTAGGAGAAAAAACCTAAGTCTGGACCTAAGCCTGAGACTGAGTGCTTCTACTGCAAAGGGATTGGTCACTCGAAGCGGAACTGCCCCAAGTATTTAACGGATAAGAAGGATGGCAAGGTGAACAAAGGTATATGTGATATACATGTTATTGATGTGCACCTTACTAATTCTCGCAGTAGCACCTGGGTATTTGATACTGGTTCTGTTGCTAATATTTGCAACTCAAAATAGGGACTACGGATTAAGCGAAGATTGTCTAAGGACGAGGTGACAATGCGCGTGGGAAATGGTCCCAAAGTCCATGTGATCGCGGTCGGCACGCTACCTCTACATCTACCTTCGGCATTAGTTTTAGACCTGAATAATTGTTATTTGGTGCCAGCATTGAGCATGAACATTATATCTAGATCTTGTTTGATGCGAGACGGTTATTCATTTAAATCAAAGAATAATGGTTGTTCTATTTATATGAGTAATATCTTTTATGGTCATGCACCCTTGAAGAGTGGTCTATTTATATTAAATCTAGATAGTAGTGATACACATATTCATAATATTGAAACCAAAAGATGCAGAGTTAAGAATGATAGTACAACTTATTTGTGGCACTGCCGTTTAGGTCATATTGGTGTAAAGCGCATGAAGAAGCTCCATACTGATGGACTTTTGGAATCACTTGATTATGAATCACTTGGTACTTGAGAACCATGCCTCATGGGCAAGATTACTAAAATGCCATTCTCCGGAACAATGGAGCGAGCAACATATTTGTTGGAGATCATACATACTGATGTATGTGGTCCGATGAATATTGAGGCTCGCGGCGGGTATCGTTAGTTTCTCACCTTCACAGAAGATTTGAACAGATATGGGTATATCTACTTAATGAAACATAAGTCTGAAACATTTGAAAAGTTCAAAGAATTTCAGAGTGAAGTAGAAAATCATCGTAATAAGAAAATAAAGTTTCTATGATCTAGTCGTGGAAGAGAATATTTGATTACGAGTTTGGTCTTTATTTGAAACAATGCGGAATAGTTTCGCAACTCACACCACTTGGAACACCGCAAAGTAATGGTGTGTCCGAACGTCGTAATCGCACTTTAGTAGATATGGTGCGGTCTATGATGTCTCTTACTGATTTACCGCTATCATTTTTGGGTTATGCTTTAGAGAAAACTACATTGACGTTAAATTGGGCACCATCGAAATCCGTTAAGACAACGCCTTATGAACTATGGTTTGGCAAGAAACCAAAGTTGTCATTTCTTAAAGTTTGGGGCTGCGATGCTTATGTGAAAAAACTTCAACCTGATAAGCTCAAACCCAAATAGGAGAAATGTGTCTTCATAGGATAACCAAAGGAGACTGTTGGGTACACCTTCTATCACAGATCCGAAGGCAAGACATTTGTTGCTAAATTTGGATCCTTTCTAGAGAAGGAGTTTCTCTCGAAAGAAGTGAGTGGGAGGAAAGTAGAACTTCATGAGTTAACTGTACCTGCTCCCTTATTAGAAAGTAGTTCATCACAGAAATCTGTTTCTATGACTCCTACACCAATTAGTGAGGAAGCTAATGATGACGATCACGCAACTTCAGATCAAGTTACTACCGAACCTTGTAGGTCAACCAGAGTAAGATCCACACCAGAGTGGTACGGTAATCCTATTCTGGAGGTCATGTTACTTGACCATGACGAACCTACGAGGAATGAGGAAGCGATGATGAGCCCAGATTCCGCAAAATGGCTTGAAGCCATGAAATCTGAGATGGGATCCATGTATGAGAGCAAAGTGTGGACTTTTGTTGACTTGCCCGATATCGGCAAGCCATCGAGAATAAATGTATCTTCAAGAAGAAGACTGACGCTGATGGTAATGTTACTATCCATTTATACAATTGTGTATATGTGTGTGATATATCGATTTTTTCTGTATGCTAATAGCGAGTGATGGTATCAAGAGATTTGTGGGAATGGTTCTCTATGGTGGAGGAGGAGTGTGCGCACTAGTTGTTTGTGCATGAGAGGTATCGGTGACAGTATGGGAATCCGCAAGTACCCTCATCAGTACGGTGGAGAACATGGCTGGAAATACCTAAAGGGAGTTCACACAATGTTGTTACCCAGGTTTGGGCCCTCGTGGTGAGGTGAAGTTCGTCCTTTCGGGTCCGGCTTCTAAAATCATCGGGCTTGCTGATCACGAGTCACTTTAGAGGGCGCCTCCATGGCCTGCCACACGGCGAGCTCGTGTCTTCTTTAGTTATGATGCCTCTGCAAGAAAAAAAACTCAACTTTTCCTGGTGCCAAAACCTCCCAAACAACATGCTCCATGGGAGAAAGAATTGTACCCAAGACTTTTGCCTTGTAAGTGGATGCTACCGGGTAGTGTACAATAGCTATGTGCTTCCAAATAATGTCATCCTCGGTGAGCACATCAAGGTGGAAGTCATGAGCAAGATCCCAACGTGTTGTGTCACGATTGTGATTAATAGATATATTGGTAGCATGATTTACATTGCAGATCCAAGCATGCATTGTCAGTTAGAGCCTCATGCACCTTCCAAACTTTTCTCGAGGACGCCTAAAAAATGAGGGGAGGGCTACAAGGAAGTAGCAAGAGTGAGGTTAGGACGAGAGGTACCAGATGCCAAAATTAATATTTTCATGTTGTATATGCATGTTTACTTTTGTTATGCATGTAATTAGGTGTCTGTTTAGGTCGAACGCTAGAAGGATATGAGTGCATGCTTCGCCAAAATTATGAGTGTGGTTTCAGCTTAAGGTGTAGAAGGCGAAATGCGGACATGTCGTGTGATGTGGACACTTTCGTAGGAAGCATTACTATTGCGTAGGTTCTCTACAAATTATTTAGATGCTGAGTTAGTGGTGATGGACCGAGTGGTTGAAAGATTGATTAGGACATGAACTTCATTGGCGATTGGGGATTGCACGGAGCAGTGGCTTCCGTTGTGTCCATGTGCAAAGGATGCGGACTAGGGCATTGTGTCGTGTTAATTAGCCAGCTTGTATATAGACTTCCCATTGAGTAATGAGTAATGACTACCAGCCAGTGTGGTCACCATGGAGCAATGTGCTAGAAGTGCATTATAAATGGATCCTACTGGTCCGAGACACGATCTACTCATAATCTGGTATGCACGCATTACCATGCGTCATGTCTTCTTCCCACCCAAACAAGCAAGGTTAGTATGGTAGCCTCTCATCGATCTGTCATACAAATGGAAGGTGTCAAAAGAAATCAGTCCATTCATTGGTGCTTAGTTACTCATAGGCATGTAAGACATGGGGAAAGCTACGACAACAACACAGTGATGTGGTTCAGCATTAAGTCAACATCCATCGTTGAAGAACTGTTGCTAACGAGATCTCTCTGAAGATGGACGTGACAGATATGCACAGTGGTCAACCAAAGGATTCTGCGTCACTAGAGTAAATGGGTGTGTATGCTTTACTAACCTCAGTGGAACACACTTCACAGCAGACGGTTGTGAAAGGGCACACGTATCATATTGTTGTTTAAACTGATTTTCCAATATAAAAAAACCTGAATCCAAGAAAGCAGTTTTGTATATGTGAACATGTCAATAGGTTAGACTGATCCAAACGTACCAAATGATTGGAATGTATGTGTGTATCATGCATTATTTGAAACGAAATACGTTGTTGTATAAGTTGACGGTTGTGAATGTCTTCTGTAATAGCATAATCAGAATGAATGTGTATTAGAGGAACTGAGGAAGTTTGTAGCAGCGAAAATTATTAATTTTTTAGAGAAAAGGCCTAAGCCCGACTTTATAAATAAAGCCACATGGCAGAGTCACAAGCCCAAACACCAACCAGGGCGAAGCACCCATAATCCACAGAAACAGAAATTAGGTAGTAGGCACACGAAAGTACTAGGGATATATGGCAACCTGCCAAACACGGCACGCAGGCCGGAAAGAGAGCGAAACAACCGGCAACAAGAACGAAGAAACAACGCCCAACACGGTTAAACATCAGGAGCCGGCCCGGAGATAGAGGACGCCGAGGCCCGAATTTTAGAGATTAGCTGGTCCAGAGCTCCCCGATCGTCCTCCTTAGTCAATGATCTCCACTGCTGCAAGAATATATATGATTTGAAAAGAGCGTCAGCAGCCTTCGAAGGAAAGACACGTTCAATAGTAAATTTGTTCCTAATCGTCCAAAGAGACCAGCAAATCGCGCCTAAGCCAACCCAAAAAACCCTCTTAGTAACCCCAACCAGCAAGTTGGCGAAGTTTCTCAGCTCAGGAAAGGAGGAAGGATTCCAAGTAACCTGAAGCCACGACCGGACGCAGCTCCACACTAACTTAGCCAATACACAGTGAAAAAAGATACGATCCGTGTTTTCCACAGCACCGCAAAGAGCACAAAACTCCGAGCCCGGCCCATTACGCTTACGAATTTGGTCAGCTGCGGGGAGCCGACCTCTGGAGGCTTGCCAGAGGAAGATTTTAATCTTAGGAGGAACTTTGGACCTCCAAATGCAGGAAAACCTATTGGAAGGAACACCTGTGATGAGCCTCGTGTACAACGATTTAACAGAAAACCGACCAGAGGCAGAATGAGGCCAGACAATAGAATCCGGCGTCTCCGAGAGCAGGGGGAAGATGGCAGAGAGGCTTTGCCAGTCTTCCAACTCTTCAGGAGACAAGGAGCGGCGAAAGGCCAAGTCCCAATTATTAGCTGCCACCTCTGCGATGGAGATGTCAGGGTTAGGACAATACGAAAACAAAACCGGGAAACTACGAGCCAAAGGAGTATCACCACACCACTAGTCGCGCCAAAAATGAGTCGAGGTACCATTACCCACAATAAACTAAACATGATCTAGGAACAGAGGCCTGCCTTTAATAAGGTCCTTCCAGAACTGAGATCCACGCCGGGCACCGGCAAACATTGGGCTAGAGTGAGGAAAGTATTTAATTAACAGACATTTGTTCATAACCAGTGTGTTAATAATGCCTAACCCCCAAGGTTTTTAGGCCTACACATGAGCTTCCATTTAACCAGCCTGTACTTCCGTTTATTATCAGTAGCGTTCCAATAGAAAGCACCCTTGTGCTTGTCAAAACCGGCATGGATGCCAGCCGAAAGGATATAGAAGCCCATAAGGAACATTGGGAGGAAGATCCCTGTTTCCCACCTTAGACACAGCCGGAGCAAAGTCCTTAGCATGAAGCACCACAGGAGGGATAGGAAGACCCAGATATTTGAAGGGAAAATAGCCCAGGGAGCAGTTTAGCAGCCTAGCCACTCTCAAGGCCTCTATATCATCAACACCAGTAACCAGGAGCTCACTTTTGGAGAAGTTGATTTTCAGGCCCGAGACGGCCTCAAAGCATAACAGGATGAACGTAAGATGGGCAATGCAGGCATCATTCAATTCAACCATTATGATGGTATCATCAGCGTATTGCAGGTGAGTAATTCCATCAGGGACTAATTGAGAAGCCACAGGAAAGATATGACCATGCTGAGCCGCCCTAAGAAGGATGTGAGAAAAGGCATCGGCCACAAAGTTGAACAGAACAGGGGAAGCAGGGTCCCCTTGACGCAAGACTCTGTCAAATTGGAACCTAGCAGGAGAGCTATGTTGATGCATCCCATCATCCACAAGAAGAGGCGTATGGTTGGATCCAACGGTACTTTTCGCGACGAGGGAGGCCCGGGGAAATAGCGAGTCCCACCTAGGACAAATGAAAACTCTATCAAGAACCGATCTGATCGGGTTAGCCTGATGGTTAGACCAAGTGAAACGGGCTCCAACCCTAGGAAGCTCGCGGATGGCATTGGAGCTAATAAAGTCATTGAAGGCATTAGCCAGAGGCCAAGAGAAATTGTCATTACTTTTATCAGAGGGGGAATGAAGGAGGTTGAAGTCCCCACCGATAACCATCGGTAGTTTGCAACCCTCAATCTTATCAGACAACTCATTCAGAAATAAGGAAGACAGCGAATGATCTGTCGGCCTGTACACTACAATGAACTCCCACAACAAATTAAGGGCATTGTGACAAACAACTGTGCTGGCCCAGAAGATACCATGATCAAAGGCAACGAAATCGAAAACATACTTTTTTTAGCCAATGAGGATCCCCCCCCGAATGGCCCGACGCAGGTAACACATGCCAATCAAATATATCCATGCCCGCAATAGACGACAGTTCATGAGGGGAGAAAGACTCTTTGAAGGTTTCAACCATCCCCACCAAATTGATATTATTCACATGCACCAAGTCCTTAATTTGGTCACGGCGCACCCTAGCACCGAAACCTCTAATGTTCGAGAGTAGGGCTTTCATTTATAAGACAAGTTTTTAATGCGGAGGCTCGACCTGCTAGGAACCGCGCAAGGTTTAGATCGCTTAGCAGGGCCCTTTCTGGAGGTACAAGGCTGGGGTTGGCCACTACCAACCTCCACACCCGCACCCTGAGCCCGAATTCCTACAGAAGCAACAGCAGAAGAGGCAACGGCCTCTTTAGCTTTAGCAATGGCCGCCTGGGCCAACTCGTTAGCCCGAATAGTAGAAAGAAGAGAAACAGGAGAACCAACCTCGGGATCAACCGACACTCCCACATCAGACATAATACTTAACATGAGATCATCAGAAAGAGACGGTAAAACTAGCCGGGTAGGGGAAGAAGAAGGGACAGAGCCAAGATGGTTACCTGAAGGGGGAAGATCCTTAGCAGCAGCCCGCCTCTCCGCTCGCTCCATGATAGATCCACCCGCATCAGCAACCCGCCTACCCTTGCAAGCCGTGGACGCGAGCGACCGAATCGCAGGAGATCGAGCTACGGGAGAAGCCGGGACGGGGCCGGATCGAGACATCGAGCCGAGGTCCTTGTCGAGGCGGCGACAAACACCAGTCATGGACTGTTTGGAGCCCGAGGAATTCCTGCTCTTAGCCGAGAACTTGAGCACAGAAGATTTCTTCTTTCTCTTAGACTGGGCTCCCACCTCATCACGACCAGGGGAAACAGGCAAATCCTCAATCCCGGAGCGAGTGGGGGAGATAGGGCGAACTGTAAGATTGGACAGGCACCGGAAATGGGGGAGGCCGAAACAGGCTGGTTCTTCAGAAGCACATCATCAGCAGCAGGCACCAGGGGATCAGCAGCGGAGATCGCCGCCGACCCACGAGGAGCCGAGCCAGCAGGAGCCTGGGAATGAAACAACTCCCGCTCCGACTCAGCTAGCCCATCCCACTCTGATTGGGTGAAACGCAAATTAGAGCCATCACTTTGGTTTTGACCACCAGCAGAGCTATCTCCCTCCTTGTCATGCTTGTCGGAGGGGTTGGATGGGGGAGGAGGAGGGGTTGGGGGTTGGAAAGCGGCCGCCCCTACCACCCGAACACGGAGTCTGACACCACTGAGAGACGAGAAAACATCGATAGCTCCATGAACACAAAGCGGATCCATACACCAAATCTTAATCCTAGCAGGACCAACCTTATCCAAGGACTCCATATCCACCTCCACAGGCTTCCCAATCACAACACCAAATGCCATGAGAAAGGCAGAAGAACGAAGCCCCGCTGGCAAATCGTTCACCAACACCCAGACCTAAGAAAGAGGACCAACCACCTTTCCACTGCAAGAGGCCGGCTTCACAGACACCACCAGTTGGTTGAGGGGAAGGGTAAGGGGGTGTTTGTTTCCGGGGACTTTTTTGTGTAGGGACTAGAAAAAGTCCCTCTTAGAGACTTTTTTATCAAACGGGAGGGACTTTTTAGGGACTAAACTAGGCATTTGAGACTAAATGAAGAAGACTCTCAAGGAGACTCTTTTTTGGGACTTTCTAGGACTTTTCCAACAATGGCCCTCCATGCATCCATTGGCCCGCCACCCCATGGTGTTGTTTGATTGTTATTTTTCTATATCCTAGGGGCAACGTGGTCATTTAATAACCTCTAGGAAGGGACTGGGACTTTTTAGTCTCTGGAAACAAACAGGGAGGGAATTTTTAGGGACTAGGGACTTTTTAGTTAGGACTATAAAAAGTCCTAGGACTTATGAACCAAACAGGGCCTAAAGCTAGTGACGAAGCAGAGGGGGGGGGGGAAACAGAGGGAGGCCGCACCGGGTCCACAGAAAGGAGAGGGGGGAAATCGTCAACTGACGCCAGAGGGTGGGGGGAGTGGGCTGACAGGCCAAAACGATAGCCCAAGGCCCAACAAAGCCAATAGACGGACCGGCCCGCGAACCACTGGTCAACGGGGAGGAAACCAGATCTAGGGCAAGCGGAGCCAGTGGCATGACCCGCCCCAGCGACGCCGCCGCCGGCGACGGGGAAGCCGAGCCAGACACAGAGGAGGGGGAGAAGGAGCACACCACACCCGGAGCTGCTCCCAAAATCCCAGGAACACACGAGAAGCAGGGAACCTTATCATATTTGCGCCGGCGACGAGAAACCCGCCCAGCCAGCATCGGACGACAGTGACACCAATGGCCGACCCCGACCCCCGGGAGCGAACTTGCGGGGGCGAGGCGCGGCGGCAGGGGACGAAGCCCGCACCGGGCGAAACGGCGAGGGCCGGGGAGAAGTGTCCTCGTCCGATGAGCCATCCTCATCGGCAGCGAGAGCCCAAAAATGAAAGCCCAGCGGAGACGGGGAAGGCACCGGAGAACGACCCACAGCAGAGCGAGCTGGAGGAGGGCATCCAGACGTGGGGGGGGGGGGAGGGAAGAATCGGGGCCCAGGCCATCGCCGGAGGGGCAAGGGGCGGTGGCGGAGGGGCAAGGAGGGGGAGAAGTGGCGCCGGGAGAGGGGGAGCGAGAGGAGAAAGGAGAACCATCTTCATCAGCGAAAATTATTCTTGCCATCGCCGTAGAAAAAAAAGGAAATGATTCTTTTAAGGAAATGACTTGGTCACACGAATCCGATGCAGGCGAACACCGCGATTTGGAGGAGTGTTTCTCCTACCGTGATGGCGAGACAGAGCCCATGACCCTGCATGATCGGCATGCGGACCTGGCAACAGCGCCCATTTCGTTTAATTTGGCTTTTGATCACCACGGTTAAGGTTTGCTGCTCGAATTTTTTATTCTGACACTCGGACATGGTCATCTATTGATTCTTGGTCTGGGCATGTCGGGTCTACCTTGTTGTGTGGTCTCGGCCTCTGAAGGGCGCATTGCTACCATAGGTTGAGCACATTGGACCTGTGTGCCTGCCCATGGCCGGTTTCTGTATTCACCACTTCCGACCAAAAATTTTATGGCCCTCAATGCAGTGACTTGTCGGAGGGTTTGACACGGGCAACGCGCCATAGGCCAGACCCATCTAAAAGTTTTGTAGTCGGTTCTGTTCCGTTCTTTTTATTTTTTTAGGTTTTTTACTTTTCTTTTTTGGAATATCTATTCATTGTTTTTTACTTTATTTTCTGTCTTTATTTTCCTTTTTTGATATTTCCATTTTTAGTATTACATAAAATTTTAAATAAATTTAAATACTGTACTCATTATAATTTAGAAAATACACGATCATTTTGTCAATACGCAACACTTATTTTTAGGGATAATTGATTTGATGTCCCTAGTTGGGTCACATTCGGCAGATTTATCTCTAGTTTCCGAGGACACTCACCCCCCCCCCCCCCCCCCCCCCCCTCAAATCACTTTCCTCATCTTATACTTTTGCCTTTTGACCGTAACTTTGAAAGCTTCATAACAAATTCAAACTAACTCAGAAAAATGCGAATAAGATATCAAAATGTTCAGAAAAAAATGTCACCTACATGTGCATGTCATTTCCATTCATGAAAAAAGTGTTGGAAGTCCTCATCTAAGTTTGAGCTCATATGATCTCAGCCTAAACAGTAAAATATAGAAAAATGAAAAAAAACTAAAAATATTTTGTTGGCAAACATTGACCAATGTTTGAGTGCTCGATAAGTTTCATAAGGGAATGACATCGTGGAAGATGTGGCCAAAAAAATAATGCTCAAAACAAAAGCATTTTGGACTGCCAATTTTAATATTTTGCCATGACTTCCATGAATGTCAGTCCTTAATGAAACTTCGTAGCCACTCAAAACATAGCTAAATGTTTGCCACCAATTTTCTTTTATTTTTTTAGTTGTGTTAGATCCTATATGTACAAATTCTCAAAACAAAAAAGTTGCTACTTGTACGTGTATGGTCACTTGAATTTCGACAGTTTAAGTAATTAGGAACCTATTTTTATAAATATCTATATTTAACTAATATTATTTAACTAGGTCAAAAAAAATTATGAACTGAAAATTATTGTTGTAATTCTGAAGAGTGTTCACACTTCTTGGAAAACATGGAATTTTAAAAAAATAATCAATTGGAAAATTTTGTTGTGAATTTTAAACATGTTGATAATGCATTAAAAATGTTTATCATCAATTTGAGAAAGATTCATCGTCTATTTTAAAAATTATACATGCTCTATTTTACCAATTGTTCATTGTATATTTCAATAATGTTCAAGATGTATTATCAAAAAGTCATAGTGTATTTTAAAAAGTGTTTACTTTGTATTTGAAATTTATCATTGTGTATTAAGACAAATGGTCATAAAATTATGTATTTGAGAATAAAGTTGATCGTGTATCTTAAAGGTGTTCATTGTGTATTTCGAAATGTTCATCAAGTCTTTTACATGTTTAATTTATATTTCAAAAGTTTTATTGTGTGTTTAGAAATGTCCATCACATGTTTTAAATAGTTTACTGCGCAGTTATAAAACGTGCACCATATATTTAAAGGTTTTCATATATAAAGAAATTGAAAAGGAAAAAGGAAACATGGAAAAACATATAAAAGCCTAGGGTTCCTTGTTACTGCCTCAGTCCCCTTCCTCTTGTTGGCCCAATGACCTCGTTGTTAGCTTGAGGAGTGATGCCCTGCCCTTTCTATGTTCTAAGTTCTAGTATGTTCTTGCTTTCCCTTGGGTATTAGTCCCTTCCTGACGTCGACATGGTGGTGACGACAATGGCACATTGGGTATTGGTCCTTTCTTATAGTATTGAATGAAGGAAGCCTCAGTCTAGAATTACTTGTCGCTTAAGCGGGTGTATTTAGACGTATCTTAGTGCTAAATATTCATTTAAGTGACAAGTAATTTCAGATGGAGGGAGCATTTTGTTAAACTTGATGAGATGAACAATGTGACGTCGTACATCTAAGAATTTCCAAATCCAAGCAGATCAGTCAAAACTAACAATGTGCCAGTTTCTAGAAAGCGATAGTGGCATGTGTTGATCTACCAATCACCAACTTTGTAATGAACTAGATCGGTAACACGCCTTGGCATGAGGGTGCCGGTCCCAACGACTTGGCCAAGCCAATAAAGATCAAACACATATTGCGACAGTAATAAGGCAGGTTTAGCACAGGTTGCAATCATATATGAAGAACATCAATGATATAATGAATTGCCCTATAAAGTATGAGAGCCTTGGTGCAACCCACTAAATCTAAAGCAAACTAAGTACACATTTCGCCAAGAGCACATACTTGGTTCAGAACTCAAGTTTACATCACCTCAATCTCGAAATAAGGATCTTAATTTTCAAGAGGCATCCCTTTGGTCACCATGCTGATCAAGGACCAGTTACAAACTTACAATAACATAATCAATAGCACTTCAAACTACCATAACTAAAACCGTAAGCCTGAGAATATGCATCTCCATACATAACACAACAAAAGAAAAAAAATCTATAAATAAGTGGTTAGATTCACTATTGAACCACTATCTTCCTTCCAGACAGGATCAACAAATTATTCTTAGTTCCGAGAGTGAATGCCTACATCATGGTCACACCCAATGGGCTACAAATGACAACAACAATTGGCACAAGGATTTGATTCTTGTTCTAGGTGAATTGAAGGTCCATGTTTGCACCTAAAGCCAAGCAAAAGCTCAGACTTGAGCCCCCATACCAGGCACAAGCATGTCCTTTAACTTCTTGATCCGCAATCTCATCAAATGCAGCAAGCATGCCGGCATTTATATTTCATGTGTGAATAACATACTCTTGATTTTTTGTTTTATTTGGAGCTGAAGGTTCTAGGGAGACTTACTTAGCAGAAGCTGCTAAACATGTCTTGAGCTTTTTCCTCCTTTGTTTGTTCCCGCTAAACTCGCATGGTTGAATACCAGGATCACTACTGATTTCTGAAATGAGAAGTGCCAACTACAAACAACACCAAAATCACTTATAATCAGAGATAGTCTATAATCAGAAATCAGATAGATCAACTAAGGACGATTGAAACAGCATAGAAACCTGGATTATGTGTGAAAACAAGAAGATCTGCATGATGTTTAATTAAGAAGAACATTATTAGTCACAACAGAAGGAGATAAAGAAAGTAAATAATAGTACACGGCCACTATATCATCATTGCCACTCAAATGCATATTCAGCATTGTCGACGAAAACAAAATACACAACCCTTGCTGATAGTTGACCGTGGATTTAATATTCTGTGTCCTAGACCCTCATCCTATCAATGCACAAAATTAGAAAAATGCATATGCACCTTCATCACAACATACAGGAACGTATATGGAGCATAATCAAACACAGGTTGAACTACAACTCTGCATAGACAACTAAAGTCTCAGGCATAATGTAGACCAATAGGAATGATGACACGATGCATCCAGAAGAAAGTGCATTGTATGTACAGTAAGACAAAATCACCTTGATTGGCCTAGTAGCAGTTATGAAATAGAAGAGGTGGCAACTAATAGCGCGCCCTTTTTTCCAGATGTCCTTCCTAGCGGCTGCTTGTGTCTTCTATCATATCAGGAAGATCTCCTACAGAGTAGTCCATGGCAACTGCATTTCTAACGTGCACAGAAAAGTAATGCATATATCAAAGATGAATACTCAAAATGTTCGCGGCTGAAATACAAACTCAGAAATGGCAGATCCATGAAGGAATTCAAAATACAACAAACCTACAAAGATTGAATCAAGTGCGGAAAGGTATGCGGAATGAACTGGCTGACCTGCAGAAGGGAAATCATGACCCGATGGCGGCATCGGAGTGGATTCGCCCGCCTTGTCACATGAAGCCAACAGGCTGGGCAACGTCGACGGAGATCTGACCTTCTAGAATCAATGTATTTCGCCATTTTAAGTATCGAAAAGAAAGCAAAAGATCACTCCAGGTACTTGGTTCACTTGTTCTTTCTGAATAACATTTTGGATTCTTTCTTTTTCCATTTGATGCTGATATACCTATAGATGAATGTGGCATATCATACTGTCAGCACAAGAAAGTAACCAGCAACTCAGTATTTCTTCGTAATGGGAAAAATATTAAAAGATAAACGAAATATGACTGATTTTTGTCCCCAAAAGGACTGCTTTAATCAACACACATATCTGCAGTAGCAATTTTTTTAATGTAATAATAGAAGTGAGCTAATTTCATTCCATTTCCTAAATGCAAGCAGCAAATAAAGAGTGTTATGAGGATCAAACAGAGGTATAACAAAAAAATAGTAGCAACCCTAAAAATGAACAGAGATGTATACCTTCTAGAATGATGCATTGTCTAATCCACAAACGCCAACAAGACGCTAAGCAAATTAAACAACAATATACTTAAATCTAGCATTATTAGCACAGAGCCCGGACTAAAAAAGGGTGCGCTAATATTAGCACAGAGATAGAATGTTTTATCTTTTTCCTAGGATAAAGGAAGGAGGAAATAGAAAACAGACATTTGCTGCAAGAAGGTGTACATGGTTCAAGGAAAAGGTGTACACCAATTTAAGAAGTCTGGGAGTATATCCCAAAAAAAAGTTTCAGGTGTACATATCGTTACAAGCTTGAAATACGACATAAAAGCTTGGAATATGAGATTGTGCATGTAGAAATAAATAAGAAATTATATGTCAAACAAATTTATGTTTTCTGCCATTCCAGAAATTCTAGTTTCTTAATGAGCCGACTTGCACACGTCTCTCTCCGAAGGAAAGACCATTTCTTATTAGAGAAAATGGATATGTACAATGCTAGACATATGTGTTGGTCGATAATACCTCAAATGGCGCGCCACTGAGATTTTCCATTACCAGCTTCTTATGGATCAATGATACGGAGCTTTCTGCTTGTGCCTGGCTTGGCAGCTTCCTCTAGACCAGCAATACAATTAATAGATTAAGAGAGTACCTCAGCAAACTCAAGATTAATTTATACTCCGTAAACTAATATAAGTTTACGGAGGGAGTAGTAGCTAAAAATATCCATAAAATCTTTTTATTCTTTCTAGAAAATATAGAATTATCCAACATGTAAGGGGTGAACCACCATCACGACACCGGCATCTAGAATAAGCTGATTTGCAGAAGCATTGCCACTAAGAATAATGCATAACAATGATTTTTTTCCTAGATACAAGGGGAGGCCTCAAACTTAATCCTTTACTTCCATAGCACGTCATACAATGCCCCATTAAAAGAGTTCTTCGAAATACCATGCAAGCGCCAGATCGAATGGGGAACAACGGAGGAGGCCACCCGCAACCACGACAAGCGCCCAAGGAATCGTTGTTCCATCCAGCTCGGCCATGTGCGGTCGTCGACATCTTTGTGTATGTGTGTGTGCTTGAGTACGTGTGTGTTTCGGCTCCTGGAGTACACGAGCTAGTGTTCTAACTAAACTGAAACAGAGCATTTCGTAGGAGAGCAACCTATAGCAGAGCAACTATAACTTGGAAAAAATCTCACAATCGAGAGAGAGGGATGGACCTAGTTTGCCGATCTACCATGCATCGCTACTCTATAATTTATAGAGCTGGAAGCCTAACATGCTACTGCCATCAGCGGTAACCAATGAAACGAGGAGTGGAACAGTAGGAAACTTCTTGCAGACTACAATAAAGCTCGAGGTACATAACTAAACATGCATGCACAGTTCGTTATGAACAAGCAGTTCTGAGTTACCAACAAATACTTAACTATGTAAAAGAGATTTTGGACTATCCAGTGGACTACTAAAAGAATGAAACATCATTTTGCATCCAAAAAACATCTAAATTCTGAATGACAATCATTAAGCAGGTAGAACAAAATTATGAAGGGCAAATAACTATAGAAACACAACTGTGCACATTCTATCCATTGTTATATGTCAAAGAAAATAGTAGTACATACCACTGAAGGCAATCAACTTTAACTTTCTTCCAGTCTGCATGATATAGTAGTACATACCGATGAATATATCATCAAAGAAAATAGTAGTAAGGTCACAAAGCATGCAGACTAGAAGAACAGAAGAAAGCATTTTGTAATGATAGATTAATGTAAACTCACTCACAGTTAGTTAAGACAATGTCAGATGAATTAAACCTCCAGTCAAGTGTCCAATGTATGCAGTCCTTTCTGCAAAAAGATACCGATGTGTAAACAACTTTCATATGATATAAAATAACGAGGGACAAAAATAATGAGAGATGATATTATTAAGTTCCACTGAAACTGAGAAGGGCAGGATGCTTACAAATGGACAGGTTACCAACAAAGTAAAACATAGCACTAATGTTTTAGATTAAGTACAAAATCAGAACTTCACCATATGAAAAATGCCAACATTATGTCATATACTCACTTTTCTTTCCTTCCTATATTACATGGTGTTGCTAGGCATTTGGTCCACCAGAAAAGTTGGGTACACTGAGGCAAACAGTAAACCAAATACTGCACTTGGGTACAAGCTTGTCCAAAACGTTACAAAGTGGTCTTAAGTTTCAAGAAGCACTGTCATCATATAAATCAGAGCAAACATTTAGCATACTTTATTTCTTTGTTATTGACTTTGCACAACCATAGAAGTATACTTTGATTGCTTACTTTGTAGGAACGTGTTATTATAATTGATTCTTGTTTTTTTTGGATGTGACTTCCCCTTGGAATCCAATGCACAAGACACTTGCATCCATTCTTGTGATAGAAACAAAATGTATTTTAGTCTTTCTCTGTTAAGCTAAACAAAAAGCTCTTTTATTTTCTTTCTGCTTCATTTTGCAAAAAGCTTCACATACGTATAAATACAATCTACAGAATCACATATACTATGAATTTCTCACGATTCAACAGTTTGGTATTTTTAGAGTGTATTTGCAGTCTGTGTCAGGGCCTTGTATCACGTAGAGCTAAGACATGTGTTGTTGACCTGAAGCCATGACCCCTAACTCCATCCTAGTCATATTGCATAAGGGACAGGCGAGTTGTATCTGTAAGGAACTCAAAGTCCAGCTCGCCGTGCGTCTTCTCGCACATGTTGCATGTGCCGGATGCCAAAGTCTGTTAGCAGTAATTCTCTCATCACTCTCTCTGCATCATATTGGTTCGTTTGCAAGAAGTGGGGTGCAGTGCAGGGGTGCGTTATGTATGTACTCACGTAGAAGGCGACGATGACGCCGGCGGCGTAGTCAGAGGGCAGCTCGATGCTGGCCCTGGAGCTACACGCCCTGCGACGCAAACCCGGAGCCTGAATATACACCAAAAAAAGCAAACAGAGTCATGCGCGATGAGGAACATAACGCGGCAACAAGAGTGGGAGGATGGATCGATGGATGGAACACAGCAGGGCGCGTACCTGTCCTCTCGTCGAGGGAGATATGAACTCGCTGGCCGCCGCCGTGGAGCCTCAGGTTGGAGTCCCCGCTGCCTCCGCAAGATGGATCGGAGGTGGCTCACCTTGGGTCGTCTTCTTCCTAGAGGAGAACGAACGCAAGGACGACGGTCCGGTGCTCCCTCTGTGTGGTCGAACAGGAGGTGTCGACGGCTGACGGCGAATGGCGGCTCGGTCTCCCCTGGTCATCCTCCTCCTTCCCGCCGCGCTCCTGCTCCTCCTGCGGCTGGTATTGATCCTCACCGTCGATGGTGGCCGCGCCAGCTTGGAAGAAAGGGGGCCGGGGCCGGGGTGGCGCGGAGCAGCTCGAACCAGACCGGCGAAAGGTTGCTGACGGAGCAACGGGCCACGGTAGAGAAGGAGGGGCCGTGGAGATTGGGACGGTGATCGCCGCCACCGGCGCCGGGCTAGGGATGAACGGGGAGGAGAGGAGAGACGGGATCGGCGGCGAGTGCGAGGGGCGGAGGGTGACGGCTGCGGGAGGGGTGAAATCGAGCGATAGAGGAGGTGGCGGCCTCGTCGCGCGCGGCCCCCATCTCTCTAGATGGGCGGCGTGAGGCCGGGGATGGGTGCCCGGGCGAGCGGCGGCGGCGGCGCGTGGTAGGGTTTGGAGGGGGAGAGAGAGGTGAGGGCGCGGCGCGCGTGCGGGAGGAGCGGGCGCGAGTGCGGGAGTGCGCGAGGAGGTGGCGGCTAGGTCATCTCCAGTGGAGCCACTGTTATTTATACCCTTGTGCGTGAAATGACGAATGCCCCCAGGGGGCGCCGGAATTACGAGCGGTGACACGAACGGAGTGAAACTATTCATTGCTATAGGGTTCCTCTTTGATCATCCAGCGGCTCGATCCAACGGCCCAGATCAGATCAAGCAACCAGATCCAACGGCCAGGAATGCCAAGCGGCTGAGGAGGCTGGAGGATGACCGGCATCCTTATTTCACGATGTATCATATTCGTCTATGTGTACTATTTTGCTTTTTTGCTTTCCAAGTACCTTAGGCATGTGCTTCCAGAACGATGTAATTTTGATTCCTTGATCAGTCGACCGAAACTACGATGATCATCTTCCGTAGTGAATAGCACATGTGCGCCAAAACTAGAGCATTTCTGTGCATGCATGAGTTGTCGATCTGCTCATAGGAGAGTGTACTACCATACTGACCGAAGCTCTCAAAATCGTATGCATATACTTCATTAAGCTATTGCAATGCATGGTGCATGTTACACAGGTTGACTAATAGTAACAGTTGACGTAGAACATGAATGAAGAAAAGAAGAAACCAGCAGTACAGTCAAAGCATTCCAAGCCACCATGCTTCTGAATATCCATGTTCTCGCTGGTCATGAGCTAAATACAACAGATACGAGAGCACGCGATAAATTGCATTATATGAATATCAACCTGATATCAAGTACACCCAATGAGAAAAGTTCGTTACTAAGACTCTTTTGTTTTTGCATATGAAGAGTATTTTCTGTGGGACTTATGAATAAAAGGTTCTTCATTATGGAATAAATATTTTGTTTGCAAAATTAATTAAGATGACATTACTTATAATACTTAAACTATTTAATTTTGGCCACATATTTTCCAATTCAGTCACTTTACTTTTCATAGACTGCTTACCTACCTTACCATATTGCGTACCTGACAATTAAACAACATGGTTTGCCCATCCTTTGGGACAATATATATCATACTTCCCCACCTTTCATAATACAGACGGAGGTATAATCTATGGCAATCAAGTATCAATCTCACACTGTATCTCTTCTTCAAACCCAATCACTATGTCATCTATTATTTTCTTAGTTTTTGGTTCCTTTCTCAAGTTACACATAGGTATGGAAGGTATGGAGAAGTTTTCCAAAGCGGAAACTGGTTGGTTGAGATGCGCTAGTCCAAAGTCATCATGCGGTTTTGTCTACGACTTCGGACTTACAACCTAGGAATTCAGCAGTAGTTTACCATGCACGGAGAGATCCAATTACAAAGGAGAAGGTGCTTGCACGAACTGTAAGGGCACGTCGTCTGCCAGTGTGGTTAACTTTAAGTTTGGCTACTGTGGGCCTCAATTTGCTACTTAGAAACTTTATTGGTTGTTAAGAAATCAAGCAACGCTCCATGAAAAACACCATGTTTTCAATAGTATTATATAAAAATAATTAAGACAACATTACCTGCACAAAAGAGGTTTTGGTTATGTTCTCTACCCTAGTGTCTCAACTTTAGTACCCATAATTGGTTTGAAATGTTTTGCCAAACATTTCGTGATGTTGGGTGCCGGATGCGTAATTATGTCAAATATTTTGCGGGGCTACATATCAGTATAGTCCATGGACGCGGAGTTTTGGCTCCCGAGCTCATCTGCACCCACGCTCAGGAAAAAAATTCAAAATAAATACTAGAAAAATTCAAAAAATTCCAATTTTTTTTTGGGGTGGTAGATAATTTGACGCGTGAGGTGCGCCCCAAAATTCAACTCATTTTAGAATCTGAGCAGCTCTCGGCAAAAAATACAAAATCAGGCTCTGTAAAAATGTTTACTGTTCACGCACTATTTTGACCCGATTTGTCTTTTTTGCCGAGAGCTACTCAGATGTCCAAATAAGTTGAATTTTGGAGCGCACCTCACACGTCAAATTATCTACCACCCAAAAAAATTGCAATTTTTTGAATTTTCCGAGTATTTATTTTGATTATTTTCTGAGCGGGAGCAGATGAGCCTGGGCACCGAAGTGGATATCCGAATCCTCCGGTAACTTTATTCCACATACTAGTAGACTGCTCACCTACCTATATGTGTCGAATAACGGAGCAGGTGCACTAATAGTTTAACACATGTTCCCAACAATGATTTTATATTGAGGCAGAAAAGTCGTCGTGCAGCATGGGTCGGCAAACGGGCGTAGAGATGTAGGGAGAGAAGGAGGTGAGGCGGAGGAGCGGCCGAGGCTGAGCCCCGGTGATCGCCGGCGGCGGGCGGCCTGGCCGGAGGAGGCGGCGTCACGAGGTCCCAGAAGGAGAGCTCAGGAGCGAGAGAAGCTGCGCCAATCGCTACCGTCGATTCGTTCATAAATTTGGAGCAGGGACCCAGTTGCTTCTTGCAAAAAGTGCAGTGACCTGATTGAAAACATACCGGACCTGTTTGCTTTTTTAAATTTGTGTGCATGCCCACCCCTAACAGTCAAACAAACGGTCAAACAATCAGAGCTCTTACACAAGGGACCCAACTGTTATAATCACAATTAATCGTAAAACACTCGTTCATCATGGGTTTTTTGAACAGCCAACCCCTGACTTGGTAGTTATCAGCGAAAAAATTCTAGTAGTTTTATGAAACCCTAGCCCAAATTATAGTAATTTTATGCTATTTACTCGGACCATGGAGGTTCTTCGGAGGTGCAATACCATGAGCATGTGGATGAAGATGCTTTCAAAGGGAATAAGTCGGGAGGGTGGACATCCTCATATGGAGATTGAAAATCCTATGGAAACCCTCTTGCAGATGTGATTTGTTTTCATTGTCGTCTAAAGGGTCACTGCCAAAGTGGGTGTACAAATCCTCTGTGCTTATCTTGCAAGGTTGTGGGCCACACTTTTGCTCAGTGTCCAGGGAAGATTTACTAACAAGAGATGAACATGTATGGTTTTGGCATCTGTGGACAAGCCTTTGACTTGCTTGAGGGTGGCTAAGATAAGAAGTTCCCCATTCTACCCAACTCGGCATCTTTGGTGGTTACGGATGGAGGAATCATTACGCGGGCCTCTGGGCTACGCTCGGCGATGCGGCCATTGTGAAGAAGCTTCTCGACACCGTGCTGGACCGGCTATATGCAGCGGTGGCTGGAATCAAGCTGTTCTGCGACGTCGATTCGATGCCGTTCGAGGAGGCACTCGGGTGGCTGAAGGCGTTCGACGAGCGGACGTGGCGGCGCACCCATGACAATGGTGGATGTGGCGGCAATCAGCTCCTGCTAAATGCGGCTCAGTGGGTAGGACGGAGGCAACATCAAGGCGGCGGGTTCGACGACAACGGTGGCAGCACAACATCGGTCAGCGGAGAGAGGCGGCGCAGCCGGTGCTACAACAGCGGCTAGCGCGGGCACTTCCGGAGCGATTGCACGAGCCTGAATAAGGCGGAGCCAGCGAAGCAGGCTCTCATCGCCGAGGTCGACGACGTCGGGCCAGCGCTCCTCTCAGCCACGGCTTAGGGGCTGAATGTTAGAAATAAGTCGTCGCCAGCACGGTGGCGACCTGCATGCGTGTCCGCCTGGTGTGGTCTGTGTAGGTCACACAAGTGCGTGTGTGCATGTGTTTGCGCGTGTGTGCGTGCAGGCGTGTGTTAGTTGGCGAGAAATGTGGAGTGGTGACCGCGTCGGGCGCTGGATTCGGCCACGTGGAGCACGTGCATGCACGCCGGGTGCGGGAGCCGGAAGCGGGACGTGGGGCTTGCTTGAGTGTGGTGCGTCAGAGCACGGCGCGGTGTGTCAGGGCACGCCCGTAGAAAGCCCACTCCCTCCTGTTCATTGTAACCAGTATGTTGAGTTCGAGCTCAAGAAAAATATCCGTCGCTGCGGCGGGCGTTCGTGCGCCGGAAAGCACCTGTCCACTGTCTCCCATCCTTCTCCTTCCTCTGATTGTTCAAGCGAGTGCAGAGAGAGAGAGAGACAGAGAGAGAGAGAGCTCTGGTGAGAGGGAAAGCTAGGGTTTAGCCCCAACACTTTACAGCCATGAACTTCCACAACACCCAATGCAGTTATGCAGATAGAGATTCTGTTCGTGGGGAAGCGAGTGGACTTAGGCGCTGATGCTTCAGGTCTATCAAAATTATTTTGGTCCTCGCAATGTAAAAGAAATCTTGTGATATTATGAGCATCTGGATTCTCTCAATCTCTCCACAAGAAAAAATGTTTCAAGAGTAATGTTTGGCCCTTTAGGGCGACCTTCCATGACATGCACACAGAAGTAGGAAAAACACATTAAGAAAAATATTTCCTAGAAGGCTAATATACAAAACATCGTCAAGATCAGTTGATTTTCACATGTTGTCGCCACTAAGGATGCATCAAATATGACCGTTCATCGTTCTCAGTCTTATTGCCCCTATCACCTCGACCATTTCTCTGCACATTCCAAAGGTTGACCCATAGCTCGTGGTCCTCCTCCAAATTCATCCTGAAAATGATCAGAAGAATAGGGCATTAACACTTGTGGATTTAGGATGACTATCATGAATCAGAATGTGTGCTCACCTATGGAGCTTCAAACTTGTCTCTATGTATTCCGGCAGGGTTTCCTTCCTTACTCCAAATTACTTTGCGACGTGATATGGGACACACCACTCGACCACATAAATACATATCATGGGGTAACACACACGCCAAAGCTTCTGGTCATAGTGGCACAACACGTTGAAAGGGAACTGTCTCATGATCATGTAAAGTCACCAATTGACCTACATCATGAAACCTTTTTGTTATTTATAAGTTAAAAGGAGGTTTCTAGAGGATGCTTCTCTTGAACATCATTTAGTTTTTATTGCTTTGTCTGAGACTGGAAGAAGCAATTTCACTTCTCAATTTCTTGCCACTTTGTCGGGGGGGGGGGGGGGGGGTAGATTTTGATTGGCATTGCCTCCCACCTCGAGGAAGATCCGGCGGGGTTTTACTTGGGGTTAAGTGTGAAACGTTGGAGGTACGGAGCGTAGTTATGGGCGAGTTCGCTGTCAAGTTTCGAGTTAGAACTAAGGCAGATGGGTTTGATTGGGCCTTGGTGACAGTTTACGGAGCTGCGCAACCAGAACTCAAGCCAGATTTTTTGGCGGATCTAGTGCGCATCTGTGGTAATGAACAGCTACCTCTCTTAGTGGGAGGGGATTTCAACATTATCCGAAGAAAAGAGGACAAGAATAATGCCAATTTTGACGGTCGATGGCCGTTTATGTTCAACACTATTATCGAAAGCTTGGATCTCAGAGAGATCGAGCTCTCGGGTAGGAAATTCACTTGGGCTAATTCGTTACCGGTTCCGACCTTTGAGAAACTTGACCGTGTGCTAGCTAGTGTCGAGTGGGAACAGAAGTTTCCCTTAGTAACGGTGCAGGCTTTGACTCGAGGTGTCCCGGATCATACACCGTTACTAGTCGACTCCGGAGTTCAAAATTTCGTGGGTAACAAGAACATTTTCTCGTTTGAACTTGCCTGGTTTGAAAGAGAAGGGTTCCTCGAGTTGCTAAGGACTCGGGAGGTAGGACGCCTATCGACAGATGGCAATCCAAGATTCGTCATCTCCGACGGTTCCTTCGTGGCTGGGCTAAGCACACGCATGGGATTTATAAGGTGGAGAAGGAGCGACTTCTTCTAATTATTCAAAACCTCGAAGTTAAAGCAGAAACCTCTATATTGGATTCCAATGAGTTGGAAACAAAGATAGAAGCAGAGCTGCAGCTTAAAAAGCTTCTCCGTGAGGAGGAATTGAAGTGGGCATTGCGAGCCAAGGTTCGCAAAATAGTAGAAGGCGAGGATAACACTCAATTCTTTCACATGATTGCTAATGGGAAGCATCGTAAAAAGAGAATTTTCCAACTAGAACAAGATGAAGGGACGATAGTTGGTCAGGACAATCTGAAAGTTTACATCACCAATTATTATAAGCAGTTGTTTGGTCCCCCGGTAGAGACTTTCGTGTCGTTGGATGAATCTAGGGTTGAGGATGTGCCTCAACTTGAGACTGCCGAGAATGAGCTTTTGACTGCTCCTTTCTCGGAGAAAGAGGTGTTTGAGGCTATTACTCAAATGGAGAATAATAAGGCTCCAGGACCGGATGGGTTTCCGGCGGAGTTTTATAAGAAGTGTTGGCACTTCATCAAGGGAGATTTGATGCCCATGTTTCAGGAGTTTTTTGAGGGGCAGCTTCAATTGTTTAAGCTAAATTTTGGGACGATTGCTCTTCTTCCTAAGAAGACAGAGGCTGTTCGCATTGAGCAGTTCAGACCCATATGTCTGCTTAATGTGAGTTTCAAAATATTCACCAAGGTGGGGACAAATAGGCTTTCACAAATAGCACACTCAGTAGTTCAGCCGTCCCAGACTGCTTTCATGCCTGATAGAAACATCCTGGAAGGGGTTGTTGTCTTGCATGAAACGCTCCATGAAATCCACTCCAAAAAACTTGATGGCGTAGTTTTTAAAGTGGATTTTGAAAAAGCATATGATAAAGTCAAATGGCCTTTCCTTCAACAAGCTTTGCGTATGAAAGGTTTTGATCCGGCATGGAGAAACCAGATTGATTCCTTTACGCAAAAAGGGAGTGTCGGGATTAAGGTGAATGATGACGTCGGTCACTATTTCCAAACACATAAGGGGCTACGGCAAGGAGACCCTATGTCACCGATCCTGTTTAACATAGTGGCTGATATGCTGACTATTTTAATAGGCCGGGCAAAGGATGCAGGACAGGTAGGTGGCCTGGTTCCACATCTAGTTGACGGCGGGATGTCCATTCTTCAGTATGCTGATGATACTATCATCTTTATGGAGCATGACCTGTCGAAAGCAAGGAACATGAAGCTGCTGTTATGCTTATTTGAACAATTGTCTGGGCTTAAAATCAACTTGCACAAGAGCGAATTGTTCTGCTTTGGAAGAGCCAATGATGACCGGGAGTCGTATCAACAATTGTTCGGATGTGAATTGGGCTCATTACCGTTATGTACTTAGGTATACCCATTCATCATCGTAAGCTAACTAATATTGAGTGGAAATGTATTGAGGATCATTTTGAAAAGAAACTGAGCTGTTGGAAAGGAAAGCTCATGTCATACGGAGGTCGATTAATTCTGATTAATTCGGTCCTTACTAGTATGCCTATGTTTCTCTTATCCTTTTTTTTGGTTCCGGTCAGAGTTAGGAAAAGGTTAGATTTCTATCGATCTCGTTTCTTTTGGCAAATTGATGAGCTGAAACGAAAGTATATACTTGCGAAGTGGGATATTATCTGCAGACCTAAGGACCAAGGTGGCCTAGGAATTGAAAATCTGGAAGTCAAAAACATATGTCTCCTTAGCAAGTGGCTTTTTAAGCTATCATCTGAGACGGATGCTACTTGGGCACAGATTTTGCGCAATAAGTATCTCTTTGCTAAAACCTTGGCTCAGGTGAATGTGAGGCCTTCCGACTCTCCCTTTTGGAAGGGTTTGATGAGAGTTAAACAACTCTTTTTCAACAAGACTAAATTTATTGTTGGGAATGGTACCACTACGAGGTTTTGGGAGGATACGTGGCTTGGGGAGACCCCACTAGCACTTCAATATCCTTCTTTGTATAACATTGTCCAACGTAGAGAAGCCTATGTTGCTACTGTTTTACAATCCGTTCCCCTCAATATCAGTTTTAGACGGACGCTTGTTGGAAATCGTTGGGAGGCCTGGCTCCATCTTGTTCGACGTTTAATGGATGTCCGGTTGTCTCAACAGCCAGATCAGCTGCATTGGAAACTTACTAAGAACGGTGTGGTCTCGGTCAAATCAATGTATCTGGATGTCATTAACTCTACCGTCATCCCTACCTCGTTACATGTTTGGAAAGTTAAGGTACCCTTACGTATCAAAGTGTTTATGTGGTTTGTGCATAAACAAGTCATTTTGACTAAGGATAACCTTGCAAAACGTAATTGGGTGGGCTCGTCCAGATTTAGCTTTTGTGATCATAACGAAAACATCAAACACCTCTTTATCGATTGTCCGTTGGCTAAGATTCTGTGGCGGTCGGTTCATATTGCGTTTAATATTAATCAGCCCACCTCTATTAGCATGTTATTTGGAACATGGCTCGATGGAGTGGATTCTGACACTGCAAGACACATTCGGGTTGGCGTTTGTGCACTTTTGTGGGCAATATGGAACTGCAGAAATGACTTTGTCTTTAACCGATCAACAACCATTCACTTTTTGCAGGTTATCTTCAGGGCCACGGCGTTCATCCGTATGTGGTCGCTACTCACTCCGACGGAGGCCAGGGAGCGTTTGGCTACTGCGTCTTCCCGATGGGAGATGGTAGCTCGGGATATTTTCAACCGGTTTGGATGGCGGTCATGTAATAGGATAGGCATTTAGTATCCCTATCTAGTTATAGCCAGCCGGTTGTGGCGTCGTTTTTTGGCTAGTTGATGTTTCTAGCCCTCTTTGGCTCTGTGTGAGCTTTTTATGCTTTTTTTACTTTTGAAGACCTTTCGAACCATGTTGGCACTACTTTATTCGATTAATAAGATGACCGTATGCATCTTTCTGATGCAGAGGCCGGGGAGCCCCCCTTTTCTAAAAAATAAATAAGTTAAAAGCATGACTCGCTTATGTTGCAGATTTTGCATGGTTCAGTGGGAGGAAAGAATTAAATGCATTGCTTAGTGGATGTTGAGGTGGACACAAGTACATGACTCGCTTATGTGGCAGATTTTGTATGATGAAAGAAAAAACGTAAATGCATTGGTTAGTGGGACGTTGAGGTGGACACTTTTCTGAGAGAATTAGGACCAACTTCATAAGAATATAGGATACCCGTAAGTCTAGCATTTTTCCTATTGTTGGGAGTAAATACAGTGGAAGCATAAATTCAAAAATAAAATAATCTTGATAGATATCTTTACTACGCGGTGTGAGGAACGCAATTACCGGGCGGTAACCTAATCTACCGCTCGGTGGCCAACACCTTGCTTCTGACCCACTCTCGGTGCTATCTAATAATGGCAGATATATATGGTGGGATCCCATATATAGACTCATAGCTGCTACTCTTGCACACGGACTAATTAACGTAGTGGTGCCAAGTATTCCCATGTGCCGTCTCTACCTCCCATCCAGTTGCAACCTTCGCATTTTTGCCGCTTAGTTACTCATAGAAATGGAAGGGGTCGGAAATTTTTACAACAGCATATAGCCCAGCTAAGACAACCACAGGGAAATATGGCACTTCACATCTGCTTTCTTTATCTACGGGTAGCTTCTGTTCGACGTAGCTTTCTTGGAAAATGTGGTTCCATCTATCACCATATGTAAATGTAGTTTATACCTCTATGTTAGTTAAGCAAGCATTTGGCAGAACCTTAACTGGTTCATAGTTACCTCCCATATTTGAACTCATGTCAGAAAGACCTTTAAAACAAGACCAATTTTGGAAACATGTTAAATGAATTTAAAATTCATGAAACACATTTCACATATTTCACCCGCTTGAAACCTTATGAATAAAATTATTTCAATCAGTTTCACAGGTTCACATTTCAGTTTAATGTTGTTTTTCACTTTCAGAACTTACATTTCACTTTCTGCTGGCTTGTTTCTGGTAAATCATATCTACTAAAATTGCACATGTTTGAAAGAACATATTTCACTATTTTAAAATAACGGTTTCACACTTGGAAATGATCGGTTTCACAAGTTGACATTTCAGTTCATATTGTTTATCACTTTCAGAACCTATATTTTTCACTAGCTTGATTCACAATAATCACATATATTACAATTGCACACTTTTAAAAATAACATGTTTCACACTCTTGAAATAAACTGTTACACATTTCAAAATAATCGGTTTCACAAGTTGACATTTCACTTCACATTATCTTACTTTCAGAACCTACATTTCACTTTGCACTGGCTTGTTTCACAAAAATCACATCTATTTCAATTTCACATTATTGAAATAGCTGTTTCACTCTTTTGAAATAAACCATTAAACATTTCAAGAAAAATAATTTCACAAGTTGAGATTTCAGTTTCACATTTTTTTCACTTATAAAAGATGCATTTCACTTTTCACTGGCTTGTTTCACGAAAATCACATCTATTTCACTTACATATTTTTGAAATAACATATTTTAATCTTTTGAAATAAAATGTTACACATTTTTTAATAACCAGTTTCACAAGTTGATATTTCAATTTCATATTTGAGTGATAGGGTTTTTTGAAAAAGGTTGTTCACACATATTTCTAGTGAAATAGTTTTGTTTCATATTTTTCAAGTGAAATGTTTTTTTTTCTCAAATGAAATGTGAAACGTCAAAATTTAAATGCATTTGAAATGTATACAAAATTGGTCTAGTTCTAAAGTTCTTGACGCTAGGACTCCAAATATATAAAAAGTTTCACAAACAAGTCCGTAATTTAAAAGATATTGCTGATATAAATTGTATATGATGAAATAAAGTCTATGGATTTCTTCTGCGGGTGAAGAGAGGAGAGGGCTGCATGCGTACCTTCCCTGACAAAAGGTGTACCTTGGGCCCATTAAGCTAACACAAATTTGACTAAAAAAAGATACAAGAAGCATGCTACCTCTTTCTAGATTGTCTGATGGCCAAACTTTTATGGCGTTCAATTCATATAGCTTTCAACATCACCCCTCCAAATGGTATTTACACGTTATTTGGGACGTGGCTAAATGGAGTGGAGCCAAATACTGTACACATTACTTTGGGCTATATAGAACTACATAAATGATATGCTTTTTAACAGACAAACTCGTACACATTTTTTGCAGGTTATCTACTGTGGCACAACTTGGATCCGTACGTGATCGTTAATTAGTCACTCATGCGAAAGCCAGGGAGCCCTTGGTTACTGGGTCTACCTGATGAGAGATGGTTGCTTGGGATATCTATAACCAGTTTGGATGGCGGTTCAATAATAGGCTAGTGTTTAGTCATCTCGTCCTATTTTAGCCGGTTGCGGCGTTATCTTCTTTGGTTACCTTTTCTTTAGCTTCGAGTGAGCTTGTACTAGACTGCGGACCTTGGCGATACTTTGCTTAATTAAAGGATTGCATGCATCATTCTGATGCAGAGGTCGGGCTAATCCTCCTTTTCAAAGAAAAACTATACATCAAGGTGGGCCAAACATCTGCACAAAACTCAGCAGAAATGAGTGCTCTCTGATGTACCGGCAGGTAACGTAATCGCGCAAAATGACTTTGCTTGTGGCATCTGCCTCTACTCACCTAGAGGACACTGGTGCAACAACCCCGGAGTCACGATGGTTGGTATAGGCTAGTTCACGCAGGTGTGGAGTCGTCGCGGTCAGATCCATGCGGAGTCATGGACGAATACCCAACGGTAAGGGTACTGGGTAGTGGTCTGTGTTGGAAAGATGACGCACCCATCTGCTAGTGCCATTTCAGCCTAGCGTTGCATACAAGCTACGGGACTACCGGGATTCCATCTTCAACATGATGTTTAGAACATTACTGCATGTCCCAGGTGAAAACTCTTGTTCTGGACTTGATTGGTTGGGTAGAAGAGCGACAACCTTGTGTCATTACCTTGTTTAAGGCGTCGTATCCTTCCTGATGTCCTGAACTTCGGTGGTTAGTCTTGCCAAAAAGGATGAAAATATTTGTCTTTCAGGTTTTCTTCCGGATGACTGAGGCGACTGTAGCGCGAGGGTGCTTTCTTTCTTGAATGTGTTGCTGTAGAAGAATTGTTATAAGTGTTCATTTCATTTATCTAGTAATGGTTTAGTCATAATTGCCTTTGTAACGTACTCTCCTTAATAATTCCTCCATCCATTTCATAATGTAGTGCACCTTCGTCAGTAGTATAATTTTTGCTCCCGCCGCAGTCGTCCATGTTGGTTAAATTTATGGTTAACTTAAATCTCGAAAAGCATGGGCACAGTACATTATGAAATCAAGGTAGTAATAAATATGGTTGTGTCAATCATGATGATCCATAGGCCGAAGGTTTAACCTTATTTTCAAAAAAAGTCCTATATAGGGCCTTTCTGGCCTATTGTTGCAGTAATGTTAAAGGCACGTTGGGATTACGGGAGTTTTACAGGGTTAGCTAATGTGTGCTAATGTGCACTCTTATAAATATTATCCGTAACTCTAGCATTTTTTCTATTGTTGGGAGTAAATACAAAGAGTATAAATACCAAAATAAAAAAAAACCTTGGTAGATGTCTTTACTATGCAGTGTGAGAAACGCAATTATCGGGCGGTCACCGAATCTACCGCTCGGTGGCCAAAACCTTGCTTGTACCACTCTCCGTGCTATCTAATAAAGGCAGATGTGTATCATTGGCTCCCATATATAGACGCGTAGCTCCTCCTGTACACCGACTAATTCACTTGTGTTCCCAGGTATTCCCTTGTGTTGACTTTGCCTCCCATAGTCCCATCCAGTTGCACCCTCTGCGTTTTTACCTCAAAATTACACATAGAAATGGAAGGTGTCGGAAATTTTCCAACACTATATAGCCCAGGTGTGACAACCTCATTGAAATCTGCTGCTTCACATCTCCCTTCTTTATCTACGGCAAGCTGAGGTTGTTCGGTCTATTAGGCTAGTGATAGTGGGGAGTAACTTAGACTAGTAACATACATATGTTACTAGTCCATGTTACAACTTTCGTAGTGAGAAGTGTCGTAGGTGTAGTAACATGCATATCTTCATTTATTGCTTTGTAGACTCATTTTGTATTGAAAACCGCTATGTGATGGTAACATATTATGTTACTCTATTTGTCTCTCTCCTCTTTAATTACATGACACGTCATCTTTTTTGCTTATGTGGCATCTATGTTACTACTTATGTTACTTCCACTATGACTAGCCTTACGTAGCCTTATTGGAAAATGTGCTTCGATTTATCACCACGTATAAATGCAGTTTATACAAGTGCATGCTCTTTGTTACTTAGGCACAGCTCTGGACTGAATCTCAAATTCTTCATAGTTACCTCCCACATATGAGTTGAGGATTAGTCTACCAGGAGCCTGTCATGCTGTCAAGATGACCCCAACATGATATCGCATTGTACGTACTTAATTTAAATATGAACCCGTCATACATATTACTCCGTGGTGCGAACATCTATGCCAACTCTCTGCAGCGAAAAAGAAGGAAAAAAAGAAATATAAATGACACATAAAACATTGCTGCACCACCAGCCACCAGCAGATGCCATTTGAGGGAGGGCCGGTGGACCCGTGATGTGCCTTGGGACAAAAAGGGGAAAGATGATATTGGAAGCTCCTCGGGTGGGCGCGATGACTATGGGCCGCCGCGATACGGCCCAACTAAGGAGCCTACTATGCATGGGAGGCGAAGGGGTTACTACGTGAAGAAGCCAAGGCAGATTCAGGGTTTTAGCCACAGTGCTAATCGACGAGAAAGGGGGGACTATGAGAATAGGAAAAGAGGACCGAGACAGATGTGGATTGCTAAAGGTGAGTCAGACAGGCAGGAGGGCATGATGCGTTCGTTCACGATACTCGGCGCAAGACGTCGACAGTGTTTGATCGCATGTCGGAGGACTATGTGAGATCGGCGGACCCTGAGAGCCAGGGCCGCCAGGAGCAATGAATATTCTGGCCTGAAACTATCGAGGACTTGGGTTGGACTCAACAGTGGGCAAACTCCGTGACCTAATCAGGTCCGACAACCCAGCGGTGGTGTTTTTGAGTGAAACAAAGAAGAAGGCAAGAGCGATGGAGAAATAGAAGTGGAGCCTAGGCTTCAAGTCTGGTGTGGCAGTGGACTGTAATGGTAAGAGTGGTGGTTTGGCATTACGGTGGAGAGAACATTTGCAGGTAACAATGAGGCCGTGGTGCCAATATTTCTTGGATGCAGAAATCCTGTGGGAGGGCAGATCTTGTAGAATCACTAGATTCTATGGGGAGCCAGATATGGAGCACATGAGCAAATCTTGGAATGCCCTAACATTACTAGGGAAAAGCCTAACAGTAGCACGGGTATTTGGTGTATCAGTAGCGCGGGTACCCGCGCTAATGATACGGCGGTACAGCTAACATATAGCAGTAGCACGTGTTAGCCCACACTACTGCTATACATGGGTAGCAGCAGCGAGCTTTGTCGCGACGCACTCCTGCTAATAGCTGCAACGCTTTTTGTTAAGACGCGCTACTAGTAAGAGCGCGCTGCTGCTACTTTTATTCCCCTCACTACTGCTAGTTTTATTAGTTTCTATTTTTTTTTCATATTTGTTTTGTGCAGGCTTTATACAATAATCATTAGCATATCATACACATCCAAATGTAATCATAGCATATACATACAAATAGTCTCATCAAATCATGGCATCGTCATGATCATCATCCAACACAAAGTGGCCTCTCGTCATCATCTCGAAAATAGCGATACAAGTCTCGAATACATGCAACTACATCATCATCCATTGTTGCTCAACTATCAGTATGAGTGAGAGTGGAACTATGCAGTACATGAGGCGGCGTTTATATGGGTCCTCTCTCGTGCTAGTGTGAACCTAAACTAACTAATTTCTGCTTCGGCTCTGCTATCTAACACTCCGACCACTCGTCGTATACTCCTGGCGTAGCACTTCTTCACCATCGATGATCTATGCACCTGCATCGTCACATGAGTCGATGATATGCAACATATATAGTTGAGCAACAGAAAGAGACAGACTTGGCAAAAATAGAAGCAACATATCATAAGCATAAATAAGAAATTTCATCATACTCAAAATGCCCTAACTAGAGTGATCTTCGCAAGTTGAGAAGGGAGGTTTAATTACATCACAAATAAAGTTTCGTCATGCATAACTCAAAGTTTTGTCATTCGGAATTTATGGACTAAATAGACACATTGTCATATATCGACAATCACTCCAGCATGCCGTGCCATTCATCCAAGTCAGGGAGATAGTCCCCGAGCTTAGTGAAAGGCTTCAGGTCGAGACGCTGAGCGGCTACGCGTGTTCGGACGTCTTCCCACGACATTTTCCCTTCCTCGTAGAACAACCCTGTTTTTTCGAGGACCTCCTTCATGATGATTTGGGCAAGTTCACGCTCGATGTGATAGAACTCAACTCGAAGTCGATGATCTGGGATATCTCCTACGTTCTTTGCCCATTGCAGAATATGGGCATCACCGGATCTAGGTGACATGCAGAGGTTTTGCTAATCCCGTCTGTACTCCAGCATGTGGTGGAGGAAATAGAATCCATCACTAAGAGTATCACCAGTTGATGGATGCATCAGAAGTCAGTCTGCCTTTCCTTTTCTTCTTGGTCTGGACCTCTCCACTGTCGAGATACTCCAGTAAAAGATAGCACTGTCGAGAACAGACTTGATGTGGGTGTAATCCTTTTTGTTCATATTCTTCGACGAGTCCAAGTAAATAGCGTGGGAGTATCGAGGGTAAAGGATAATGAGGACGGCGCACCCGCCACTGCGCAAAATAAGTACACCTCAAATTAATTAGCCTCCACCGTGCAAACGAATGATTGAAATTGAAGGAAGGATATCCGCGCGGATGACTTGCTGTTGGGGAACGTAGTAATTTTTAAAAAAAAATCCTATGCACACGCAAGATCATGGTGATGCGTAGCACCGAGAGGGGAGAGTGTCGTCCACGTACCCTCGTAGACCGTAAGCGGAAGCGTTATGACAACACGGTTGATGTAGTCGTACGGCTTCACGATCGAATGATCCAAGTACCGAACGTACGGCACCTCCATGATCTGCACACGTTCAGCTCGGTGACGTCCCACGAACTCACGATTCAGTAGAGCTTCGAGGGAGAGTTCCGTCAGCACGACGGCATGATGACGGTGTTGTTGAAGCTACCGATGCAGCGCTTTTCCTAAGCACTGCTACGATATGGCCGAGGTGGATTATGGTGGAGGGGGCCACCGCACACGTCTAAAGATCAATGATCAACCTTTGTGTCCATGGGGTGCCCCCTTCCCCCGTATATAAAGGAGTGGAGGAGGGGGAGGGCCAGCCATCTATTGGGCGCGCCATAGGGGAGTCCTACTCCCACCGGGAGTAGGATTCCCCCCCCCCTTCCAAATTGGAGTAGGAGAGGTAGGAAAGAGGAGGGGGAGAAGAAGGAAAGGGGGGCCGGCACCCTCACCCAATTCTGATTGGGCTTGGGGGGGGCGCCCCCTCCTATGCTTCGTCCTCCTCTATTCCACTAAGGCCCAATAAGGCCCATATACTCCTCGGCGAATACCCGTAACTCTTCGGTACTCCGATAAATACCCGAATCACTCGGAACCTTTCCGATGTCCAAATATAGTCGTCCAATATATCGATCTTTACATCTCGACCATTTCGAGACTCCTCGTCATGTCCCCGATCTCATACGGGACTCCGAACTATATTCAGTACATCAAAACACATAACTCATAATATAAATCGTCACCGAACATTAAGCGTGCGGACCCTACGGGTTCGAGAACTAGGTAGACATGACCGAGACACATCTCCGGTTGATAACCAATAGCGGAACCTGGATGCTCATATTGGTTCCTACATATTCTACGAAGATCTTTATCGGTCAAACCGCATAGCAACATACGTTGTTCCCTTTGTCATCAGTATGTTACTTGCCCGAGATTTGATCGTTGGCATCTCAATACCTAGCTCAATCTCGTTAATGGCAAGTCTCTTTACTCATCCTGTAATACATCATCCCGCAACTAACTCATTGGTCACATTGCTTGCAAGGCTTATAGTGATGTGTATTACCGAGAGGGCCCAGAGATACCTCTTCGATAATCGGAGTGACAAATCCCAATCTTGATCTATGCCAACTCAACAAGTACCATCGGAAACACCTGTAGAGCACCTTTATAATCACCCAGTTACGTTGTGACGTTTGGTAGCACACAAAGTGTTCCTCCGGCAATCGGGAGTTGCATAATCTCATAGTCATAGGAACATGTATAAGTCATGAAGCCAGCAATAGCAGTAAACTAAAACGATCAAGTGCGAAGCTAACAAAATTGGACAAGTAAATCACATCATTCTCTAATGATGTGATACCGTTAATCAAATGACAACTCATGTCTATGGCCAGGAAACTTAATCATCTTTGATTCAACGAGCTAGTCAAGTAGAGGCATACTAGTGACACTCTGTTTGTCTATGTATTCACACATGTACTAAGTATTCGGTTAATACAATTCTAGCATGAATAATAAACATTTATCATGAAATAAGGAAATAAATAATAACTTTATTATTGCCTCTAGGGCATATTTCCTTCAGAGTCCCACTTGCACTAGAGTCAATAATCTAGTTCACATCGCCATGTAATTTAACATCAATAGTTCACATCTTTATGTCGTTAACACCCATAGTTCACATAGACATGTGACCAACACCCAAAGGGTTTACTAGAGTCAGTAATCTAGTTCATATCGCTATGTGATTAACACCCAAAGAGTACTAAGGTGTGATCATATTTTGCTTGTGAGATGATTTTAGTAATCTAGTTCACATCGCTATGTGATTAACACCCAAATAGTACTAAGGTGTGATCATGTTTTGCTTGTGAGATGATTTTAGTCAACGGGTCTGTCACATTCAGATCCACAAGTATTTTGCAAATTTCTATGTCTACAATGCTCTGCACGGAGCTACTCTAGCTAATAGCTCCCACTTTCAATATGTATCTAGATCGAGACTTAGAGTCATCCAGATCGGTGTCAAAGCTTGTATCGACGTAACTCTTTACGACAAACTCTTTATCACCTCCATAACCGAGAAATATTTCCTTAGTCCTCACTAAGGATATTCTTGACCGATGTCCAGTGATCTACTCCTAGATCAAAATTGTTCTCCCTTGCCAAACTCAGAGCAAGGTATACAATAGGTCTCGTACACAACATAGCATACTTTATAGAACCTATGACTGAGGCATAGGGAATGACTTTTCGTTCTCTTTCTATTTTCTGCTATGGTCGGCTTTTGAGTCTTACTCAACTTCACACCTTGCAACACAGGCAAGAACTCCTTTTTGACTGTTCCATTTTGAACTACTTCAAAATCTTATCAAGGCATGTACTCATTGAAAAATCTTATCAAACGTCTTGATCTATCTCTATAGATCTTGATGCTCAATGTTTAAGCAGCTTCACTGAGATCTTTATTTGAAAAAGTCTTATTCAAGTATCCTTTTATGCTATCCGGAATTTCTATATCATTTCCAATCAACAATATGTCATTTACATATAGTTTTAGAAATGCTACAGAGCTCCCACTCACTTTCTTGTAAATACAGGCTTCTTTAAAAGTCTGTATAAAACCATATGCTTTGATCAACTCATCAAAGCGTATATTCCAACTCCGAGATGCTTGCACCAGTCCATAGATGGATCGCTGGAGCTTGCACATTTTGTTAGCACCTTTAGGGTTGACAAAACCTTTTGGTTGCATCATATACAACTCTTCTTTCATAAATCTATTAAGGAATGTAGTTTTGACATCCATTTGCCAGATTTCATACAATGTGGCAATTGCTAACATGATTCAGACAGACTTAAGCATCTATCAGAGTGAGAAAATCTCATCATATTCAACACCTTGAACTTGTCGAAAAACTTTTTGCGACAAGTCGAGATTTTAGATAGTAACACTAGTATCAGCGTGTGTCTTCCTCTTGAAGATCCATTTATTTTCTATGGCTTGCCGCTCATCGGGCAAGTCCCCCAAAGTCCACACTTTGTTCTCATACATGGATCCCATCTCAGATTTCTTGGCCTTCAAGCCATTTCGCGGAATCTGGGCTCATCATTGCTTCCTCATAGTTTGTAGGTTCATCATGGTCTAGTAACATGACTTCCAGAACAGGATTACCGTACCACTCTGGTGCGGACTGTACTTTGGAAGACCTACGAGGTTCTGTAGTAACTTAATCTGAGGTTTCATGATCATCATCATTAGCTTCCTCACTAATTGGTGTAGGAATCACTGGAACTGATTTCTGTGATGAACTACTTTCCAATTCAGGAGAAGGTACAATTACCTTATCAAGCTCTACTTTACTCCCACTCACTTCTTTTGAGAGAAACTCCTTCTCTAGAAAGAATCAATCTTAGCAACGAATATCTTGCCCTTGGATCTGTGATAGAAGGTGTACCCAATAGTTTCCTTTTGGGTATCCTATGAAGATGCACTTCTCTGATTTGGGTTCTAGCTTATTGTTCGGGAACGTTCCAGAAAATAAAAATTTCTACGCTTCACCAAGATCAATCGATGGAGTCATCTAGCAACGAGAGAGAGGATAGCTTCTACATACCCTTGTAGATCGCGAGCAGAAGCGTTCAAGAGAACGGGGTTGAGGGAGACGTACTCATCGTGATCAAAATCACCGATGATCCTAGTGCCGAACGGACAACACCTCCGCGTTCAACACACGTACGGTTGGGAAGACGTCTCCTCCTTCTTGATCCAGCAAGGGGGAAGGAGAGGTTGATGGAGATACAACAGCACGACCGCGTGGTGGTGGATGCAGCAGCAATCTCGGCAGGGCTTCGCCAAGCTTCAGCGAGAAGGAGAGGTGGTGCGTGGGGAGAGGGAGGCGCTGCCCTCCCTCCCCCCTCTTTATATAGGGCCCCTAGGGGGGGTGCCGGCCCTAGGAGATCCAATCTCCAAGGGGGGGGGGGGTGGCGGCCAAGGGGGTGACTTGCCCCCCAAGGCAAGTGAGGCGCCCCCCACCCCTAGGGTTTCCAACCGTAGGCGTAGGGGGGCCCAAGGTGGGGCGCACCAGCCCACCAGGGGCTAGTTCCCCTCCCACTTCAGCCCATGGGGCCCTCTGGAATAGGTGGCCCAACCCGGTGGACCCCCGGGACCCTTCCGGTAGTCCCGGTACAATACCGGTGACCCCCGAAACTTTCCCGATGGCCGAAACTGAACTTCCTATATATAAATCTTCACCTCTGGACTGTTCCGGAACTCCTCGCGACGTCCGGGATCTCATCCGGGACTCTGAACAACTTTCGGGTTACTGCATACTAATATCTCAACAATCCTAGCGTCACCGAACCTTAAGTGTGTAGACCCTACGGGTTCGGGAGACATGCAGACATGACCGAGACGCCTCTCCGGTCAATAACCAACAGTGGGATCTAGATACCCATGTTGGCTTCCACATGCTCCTCGATGATGTCATCGGATGAATTACGATGTCGAGGATTCAATCAATCCCGTATACAATTCCCTTTGTCAATCGGTACGTTACGTGCCCGAGATTCGATCGTCAGTATCCCAATACCTCGTTTAATCTCGTTATCGGCAAGTCACTTTACTCGTACCATAATGCATGATCCCGTGACCAGACACTTGGTCACATTCAGATCATTATGATGATGCATTACCGAGTGGGCCCAGAGATACCTCTCCGTCATACGGAGTGACAAATCCGAGTCTCGATTCGTGCCAACCCAACAGACACTTTCAGAAATACCCGTAGTGCACCTTTATAGTCACCCAGTTACGTTGTGACGTTTGGCACACCCAAAGCACTCCTACGGTATCCGGGAGTTGCACAATCTCATGGTCTAAGGAAATGATACTTGACATTTGGAAAAGCTCTAGCAAAACGAACTACACGATCTTTGTGCTACGCTTACGATTGGGTCTTGTCCATCACATCATTCTCCTAATGATGTGATCCCGTTATCAATGACATCCAATGTCCATAGTCAAGAAACCATGACTATCTGTTGACCAACGAGCTTGTCAACTAGAGGCTTACTAGGGACGTGTTGTGGTTTATATATTCACACATGTATTACAATTTCCGGATAACACAATTATAGCGTGAACAATAGACAATTATCATGAACAAGGAAATATAATAATCATTTTATTATTGCCTCTAGGGCATATTTCCAATAGTCTCCCACTTGCACTAGAGTCAATAATCTAGTTACATTGTGATGAATCGAACACCCATAGAGTTCTGTTGTTGATCATGTTTTGCTCTAGGGAGAGGTTTAGTCAACGGATCTGCTACATTCAGGTCCGTATGTACTTTACAAATATCTACGTCTCCATCTTGAACATTTTCACGTATGGAGTTGAAGCGACGCTTGATGTGCCTAGTCTTCTTGTGAAACCTGGGCTCCTTGGCAAGTGCAATAGCTCCAGTGTTGTCACAGAAGAGTGTGATCGGCCCCGACGCATTAGGTATGACTCCTATGTCGGTGATGAACTCCTTCACCCAGATTGCTTCATGCGCTGCCTCCGAGGCTCTCATGTACTCTGCTTCACATGCAGATCCCGCCACGATGCTTTGCTTGCAACTGCACCAGCTTACTGCCCCACCATTCAAAATATAGACGTATCCGGTTTGTGACTTAGAGTCATCCAGATCTGTGTCGAAGCTAGCATCGACGTAACCCTTTACGACGAGCTCTTCGTCACCTCCATAAACAAGAAACATATCCTTAGTCCTTTTCAGGTACTTTAGGATGTTCTTGACCGCTGTCCAGTGTTCCATACCGGGATTACTTTGATACCTTCCTACCAAACTTACGGCAAGGTTTACATCAGGTCTGGTACACAGCACAGCATACATAATAGACCCTATAGTTGAGGCATAGGGGATGACACTCATCTTTTCTCTATCTTCTGCCGTGGTCGGGCATTGAGCTGAGCTCAATTTCACACCTTGCAACATAGGCAAGAACCCCTTCTTGGACTGATCCATATTGAGCTTCTTCAATATCTTATCAAGGTATGTGCTTTGTGAAAGACCTATGAGGCGTCTCGATCTATCCCTATAGATCTTGATGCCTAATATGTAAGCAGCTTCTCCAAGGTCCTTCATTGAAAAACACTTATTCAAGTAGGCCTTAATGTTATCCAAAAGTTCTATATCATTTCCCATCAAAAATATGTCATCTACATATAATATGAGAAATGCTACAGAGCTCCCACTCACTTTCTTGTAAACGCAGGCTTCTCCATAAGTCTGCATAAACCCAAACGTTTTGATCATCTCATCAAAGCGAATGTTCCAACTCCGAGATGCTTGCACCAGCCCATAAATGGATCGCTGGAGTTTGCATACCTTGTTAGCATTCTCAGGGTCGACAAAACCTTCCGGCTGCATCGTATACAGTTCTTCCTTAAGATAGCCATTAAGGAATGCCGTTTTGACGTCCATTTCCCATATCTCATAATCATAGTATGCGGCAATTGCTAACATGATTCGGACGGACTTCAGCTTCACTACGGGAGAGAAAGTCTCATCGTAGTCAACCCCTTGAACTTGTCGATAACCCTTAGCGACAAGTCGAGCTTTATATATGGTAACATTACCATCCGCGTCCGTCTTCTTCTTAAAGATCCATTTGTTTTCTATCGCTCGCCAATCATCGGGCAAGTCTGTCAAAGTCCATACTTCGTTTTCATACATTGATCCTATATCGGATTGCATGGCTTCAAGCCATTTGTTGGAATCTGGGCCCGCCATTGCTTCTTCATAATTCGAAGGTTCATTGTTGTCTGACAACATGATTTCCAGGACAGGGTTGCCATGCCACTCTGGTGTGGAACGTGTCCTCGTGGACCTACGAAGTTCAGTAGTAACTTGATCCGAATACTTTGATCATCATGATTAACTTCCTCTCTAGTCGGTGCAGGCACCACAGGAACATCTTCCTGAGTTGCACTACTTTCCGGTTCAAGAGGTAGTACTTCATCAAGTTCCACTTTACTCCCACTTACTTCTTTCGAGAGAAACTCTTTCTCCAGAAAGGACCCATTCTTGGCAACAAAGATCTTGCCTTCGGATCTGAGGTAGAAGGTATACCCAATGGTTTCCTTAGGGTATCCTATGAAGACGCATTTTTCCGACTTGGGTTCGAGCTTTTCAGGTTGAAGTTTCTTGACATAAGCATCGCATCCCCAAACTTTTAGAAATGAAAGCTTAGGTTTCTTCCCAAACGGATTTAGACGGTGCCGTATTTAAAGTGAATGTAGCTGTCTCTAGAGCGTATCCCCAAAATGATAGCCGTAAATCGGTAAGAGACATCATAGATCGCACCATATCCAATAAAGTGCAATTACGACGTTCGGACACACCGCTATGCTGAGGTGTTCCAAGCGGCGTGAGTTGTGAAACGATTCCACATTTCCTTAAGTGTGTACCAAATCCGTGACTTCAGTATTCTCCTCCACGATCTGATCGTAAGAACTTTATCTTTCGGTCACGTTGATTCTCTACCTCATTCTGAAATTCCTTGAACTTTTCAAAGGTCTCAGATTTGTGTTTCATCAAGTAGATATACCCATATCTACTCAAGTCGTCAGTGAGAGTGAGAACATAACGATATCCTCCGCGAGCCTCAACGCTCATTGGACCGCACACATCAGTATGTATGATTTCCAATAAGTTGGTTGGTCGCTCCATTGTTCCGGAGAACGGAGTCTTGGTCATTTTACCCATGAGGCATGGTTCGCATGTGTCAAATGATTCCTAATCGAGAGACTCTAAAAGTCCATTAGCGTGGAGCTTCTTCATGCGCTTGACACCAATGTGACCAAGGCGGCAGTGCCACAAGTATGTGGGACTATCGTTATCAACTTTACATCTTTTGGTATTCACACTATGAATATGTGTAACATCACGTTTGAGATTCATTATGAATAAACCATTGACCATCGAGGCATGACCATAAAACATATCTCTCATATAAATAGAAGAACCATTATTCTCAGATTTAAATGAGTAGCCATCTCGTATTAAACGAGATCCAAATATAATGTTCATGCTCAAAGTTGGTACTAAATAACAATTATTGAGGTTTAAAACTAATCCCGTAGGTAAATGTAGAGGTAGCGTGCCGACGGCGATCACATCGACCTTGGAACCATTCCCAACGTGCATCGTCACCTCGTCCTTCGCCAGTTTCCGCTTATTCCACAGCTCTTGCTTTGAGTTACAAATGTGAGCAACTGCACCGGTATCAAATACCCAGGAGCTACTACGAGTACTGGTAAGGTACACATCAATTACATGTATATCACATATACCTTTAGTGTTGCCGGCCTTCTTGTCCGCTAAGTACTTGGGGCAGTTCCACTTCCAGTGACCACTTCCCTTGCAATAAAAGCACTCAGTCTCAGGCTTGGGTCCATTCTTTGGCTTCTTCCCGACAACTGGCTTACCGGGCACGGCAACTCCCTTGCCGTCCTTCTTGAAGTTCTTCTTACCCTTGCCTTTCTTGAACTTAGTGATTTTATTCACTATCAACACTTGATGTTCCTTTTTGATCTCTACCTCCGCTGATTTCAGCATTGAATATACCTCAGGAATGGTCTTTTCCATCCCCTGCATATTAAAGTTCATCACAAAGCTCTTGTAGCTCGGTGGAAGAGATTGAAGGATTCTGTCAATCACCGCGTCATCCGGGAGATTAACTCCCAGCCGAGTCAAGCGGTTGTGCAACCCAGACATTTTGAGTATGTGCTCACTGACAGAACTATTTTCCTCCATCTTACAACTGAAGAACTTGTCGGAGACTTCATATCTCTCGACCCAGGCATGAGCTTGGAAAACCATTTTCAGCTCTTCGAACATCTCATATGATCCGTGTTGCTCAAAACGCTTTTGGAGCCCCGGTTCTAAGCTGTAAAGCATGCCGCACTGAACAAGGGAGTAATCATTAACACGAGACTGCCAAGCGTTCATAACGTCTTGGTTCTCTGGGATGGGTGCTTCACCTAGCGGTGCTTCTAGGACATAATCTTTCTTGGCAGCTATGAGGATGATCCTCAGGTTCCGGACCCAGTCCGTATAGTTGTTGCCATCATCTTTCAGCTTGGTTTTCTCTAGGAACGCGTTGAAGTTGATGGCAACGTGGGCCATTTGATCTACAAGACATATTGTAAAGATTTTAGACTAAGTTCATGATAATTAAGTTCATCTAATGAAATTATTTAATGAACTCCCACTCAGACAGACATCCCTCTAGTCATCTAAGTGAACCATGATCCGACTCATCTAGACCGTGTCTGATCATCCTGTGAGACGAACTACTCATCATCGGTGAACATCTCCATGTTGATCGTATCTTCTATACGACTCATACTCGACCTTTCGGTCTTCCATGTTCCGAGGCCATGTCCGTACATGCTAGGCTCATCAAGTCAACCTAAGTGTATTGCCTGTGTAAATCTGGCTTACACCCGTTGTATTCAAACGTTAGGATATATCACCCGATCATCACGTGGTGCTTCGAAACAACGAACCTTCGCAATGGTGCACAGTTAGGGGGAACACTTTCTTGAAATTATTGCGAGGGATCATCTTATTTAAGCTACCATCGTTCTAAGCAAATAAGATGTAAAACATGATAAACATCACATGCAATCAAATAGTGACATGATATGGCCATTATCATATTGCTCCTTTGATCTCCATCTTCGGGGCGCCATGATCATCTTCGTCAACGGCATGACATCATGATCTCCATCATCATGATCTCCATCATCGTGTCTTCATGAAGTTGTCACGCCAACGATTACTTATACTTCTATGGCTAACGTGTTTAGCAATAAAGTAAAGTAATTTACAATGAGTTATTCAATGACACGCAGGTCATGCAAAAAATAAAGACAACTCCTGTGGCTCCTGCCGGTTGTCATACTCATCGACATGCAAGTCGTGATTCCTATTACAAGAACATGATCTCATACATCACATATATATCATTCATCACAACTTTTGGCCATATCACATCACAAAGCACATGTTGCAAAAACAAGTTAGACGTCCTCTAATTGTTGTTGCATGTTTTTACGTGGCTGCAATAGAATTCTAGCAAGAACGTTTCTTACCTACGTAAAAGCCACAATGTGATATGCCAATTTCTATTTACCCTTCATAAGGACCCTTTTCATCGAATCCGCTCCAACTAAAGTGGGAGAGACAGACACCCGCTAGCCACCTTATGCAACTAGTGCATGTCAGTCGGTGGAACCTGTCTCACGTAAGCGTACGTGTAAGGTCGGTCCGGTCCGCTTCATCCCACGATACTGCCAAAGCAAGATAAGACTAGTAGTGGCAAGAAAATTGACAAGATCTACGCCCACAACAAATTTTTGTTCTACTCGTGCATAGAAACTACACATAGACCTAGCTCATGATGCCACTGTTGGGGAACGTTGCAGAAAATAAAAAATTTCTACGCTTCTCACCAAGATCAATCTATGGAGTCATCTAGCAACGAGAGAGAGGATAGCATCTACATACCCTTGTAGATCGCGAGCGGAAGCGTTCAAGAGAACAGGGTTGAGGGAGTCGTACTCGTCGTGATCCAAATCACCGATGATCCTAGTTCCAAATGGACAGCACCTCCACGTTCAACACACATACGGCTGGGAAGACGTCTCCTCCTTCTTGATCCAGCAAGGGGGAATCAGAGGTTGATGGAGATCCAGCAGCACGACGGCGTGGTGATGGATGCAGCAGCAATCTCGGTAGGGCTTCGCCAAGCTTTAACAAGAGGGAGAGGTGGTGCGTGGGGAGAGGGAGGCTCCAGTGACTTGGGTGCCACTGCCCTCCCTCCCCCCTCTTTATATAGGGCCCCTGGGGGGGCACCGGCCCTAGGAGATCCAATCTCCAAGGGGGAGGGGGCGGTGGCCAAGGGGGTGACTTGCCCCCCAAGGCAAGTGAGGCGCCCCCACCCCTAGGGTTTCCAAACCTAGCCGCAGGGGGGCCCAAGGGGGGCGCACCAGCCCACCAGGGGCTGGTTCCCCTCCCACTTCAGCCACGGGGCCCTCCGGGATAGGTGGCCCCACCCGGTGGTCCCGGTACAATACCGGTGACCCCCGAAACTTTTCGGACCGTTCTGGAACTCCTTGTGACGTCCGGGATCTCATCCGGGACTCCGAACAACTTTCGGGTTACTGCATACTAATATCTCAACAACCCTAGCATCACCAAACCTTAAGTGTGTAGACCCTACGGGTTCGGGAGACATGCAGACATGACTGAGACGCCTCTCCGGTCAATAACCAACAACCAACAACGGGATCTGGATACCCATGTTGGCTCCCACATGCTCCTTGATGATCTTATCGGATGAACCACGATGTCGAGGATTCAATCAATCCCGTATCCAATTCCCTTTGTCAATCGGTACGTTACGTGCCCGAGATTCGATCGTCGGTATCCCAATACCTCATTTAATCTCATTACCGGCAAGTCACTTTACTCATACCGTAATGCATGATCCCGTGACCAGACACTTAGTCACATTGATCTCATTATGATGATGCATTACCGAGTGGGCCTAGAGATACCTCTCCGTCATATGGAATGACAAATCCGAGTCTCGATTCGTGCCAACCCAACAAACACTTTCAGAAATACCCGTAGTGCACCTTTATAGTCACCCAGTTACGTTGTGACGTTTGGCACACCCAAAGCACTCCTGCGGTATCCGGGAGTTGCACAATCTCATGGTCTAAGGAAATGATACTTGACATTTGGAAAAGCTCTAGCAAAACGAACTACACGATCTTTGTGCTACGCTTACGATTGGGTCTTGTCCATCACATCATTCTCCTAATGATGTGATCTCGTTATCAATGACATCCAATGTCCATAGTCAGGAAACCATGACTATCTATTGATCAACGAGCTAGTCAAGTAGAGGCTTACTAGGGACGTGTTGTGGTCTACATATTCACACATGTATTACGATTTCCGGATAACACAATTATAGCATGAACAATAGACAATTATCATGAACAAGGAAATATAATAATAACCATTTTATTATTGACTCTAGGGCATATTTCCAACACTTATCAGGTTGAAACATTTTCACATAAGCATC